>NW_020945994.1:0-27484 GCF_900497805.2 Vombatus ursinus
AGATAGCAGACATTGTTTCTGTCTAGTGAATGACCTGGGTGGGGGGGGAAATCATAGGAAGATCTAGGTTCTAATCCTGGCTCTATCCTTATATAGTGCTGCACAGTTCTTTGCCTCTCTGGCCATTGGGGACATTATTTACAAGGGAAATGGCAATGCTTGTCTTGTCTAATTCAGAAGGGTTGTTATAAGGATCACATGAGATGATGGTTGTGAAAATATTTTGTAAAATGTAAAGCCTGTACAAATTCTAAGTCCTATTTAAATTAAAAACTTGGAGTCACTAAGCATCCCCTCTGAAATAACATTTGGTGGGTGGGTGGATAGGAGCAGAGACTGATTTATCCTAGATAATTCCCTTGGCTTCCAGTTTCCCTCTGCCTATGTAGGGTCCTCTACTCCTTGAGAAGCAGGAGTGTTTCTGCCTCATGGCTCATGAAAAAAAAATCACCAGCAAAAAGCATGTGTTTTTCCTTGCATAAACATCAAAGGTTGTCAGAGGCCTAGGAAACTAAGAAAAGCCTTTGGCTGATTGAGGAGAAAAAAAACTGGTCTAAAAGAACCATTGTATGTCAGACAGAAGGCTGGATTTGGCATCAGAGGACCTGGGTTCAAATACTGGCTCTACCCCTTACCAGCTGTGTGATCTTGGAAAAGTCACATTATGTTTCTGAATCTGTTTCCTTTTCTGAAAACTTAAGGGGCTGATTTAGAAGACCTCTATAATCCCTCCCAGTGACAAATATGCCAGTAAATTTTGAAGGAAATAAAATTTTTGTTTTGAATTGACCATTTTGGCATGCTTAGATCCCAGGAAGAAATGCTGTGTTACAAGGAGAACCATCTCCATTTTCTGCCTGGTGGGAAGGTAACTTAAGCCAGCTAGTTCTGGGCTCAGAAGTCATCCCAAGGGTGAGGGGTAGGTGGATTACAGCTTGAAGCAGAAAACTTCTGAGAAGCACTGAGTTTCTCAGTCTCCTCAGACCCAGTCTCTTCTCACTTATCCTGCCACTTGGGAGAGATGAGGACATTTGTAGTAATTTCCCATCTTACTAATGAATTCAGACTGCCAGCCTCTTGCTGGAGTACCAGTGGAGAAAGGCTGCCATCCCTGTCCAAATGCATATGAATCAAATGGGGGTAGATTGGACACAGCCATCAATGAAGGGTGACAGGCCCTGGAGCCTGCCACAGGGACCCATTAGAGAGCTTGCACACTGAATGCCAGCAACCTCACAAAACACCTCAAATCATCAGGGGGACCCAGAGGAGCTGCTGGAGTAGAAATGAACCATTTGACTATATGGAAAAACCAACCAGTGTGTTTATCTAGTGCCAAATACAATAGCATGAACAAGGCTCTGGCAGGGATGTTTCCTGTACAGAGGGCAGTGCAAATTGTGTGTGACTAAGCCTTGGACCTTGGCATATGTGGTAGTATCAAATTTCTTCACTAACAAAGAGCTACAGGCAATGATCAATGATATTTATAAAAGGGGGCTGGGATGCATATCCTGGTGGTAGATGTTTGAAATTCACAGACATTCATGGTTTTCATTTTGGATAACATCTTCAGTCTCCTCTTTCTTTGGCAAGCTTAACAGCCCCCTAACCCCCTTCCCCAAAACGAAACCAACTGGGTTTGCTCCTTTTAATTCATTTTATTCCCTCTTTTATATTCTGGTATAGGAGGGGAGATGGATCCATGATCTGAATAATATACAGAATTACCAATTTAGAACTGGAAGGGACCTTATTTGTCATCTAGTCTCCCCAACACCCGCAATTTAGGGATCAGGAAACTGCCCCAGAGTGGCTGAGTACAACCAACATTACACAGTAAATAGTGAAGGAAGAATTGGAATGTGAATCCTTTGATTCTAAGTCCAGGGCTCTTTCCACTGCACCAAAATGCTTCTCTCATATGAGAACTGCCTTTCTCCCTATCCCTGGTAAAAGCAAATAGAAAACCTCAGGAATCCTGTTGCTACCTCTGATCTTATATAAAATCCCTTCTTGGGAAACAGTTCCTGTGTGACCTTGGATAGGTCACTTCTCTGGGTTTCAGTTTCCTTATCTGTAAAATGAGAACATTGGAGTAGATGACCAATAAGGTACCTTTTAGTTATAAATCTTTGTTGCTACTATTCAGTTATGTTTCAGTCATGTCCAACTCTCTGTGACCCCATTTGGGGTTTTCTTGGCAAAGGTACCAGAGTGCTTTGCCATTTCCTTTTACAGCTCATTTTACAGATGAGGAAACTGAGGCAAACAGAGTTAAGTGACCTGCTCAGGGTCACAAAGCTAGTAAGCGTCTAAGGCCAGATTTGAACTCAGGTCTTCTCTGGCTTCAAGTCTGGCACTCTATTAACTGCACCACCTAGCTACTCATAGTGATAAATCTATGATTCTAAAAAAACACTATGACTCAGATTGTATGGATTGAAATCTACCTTGCTGGATGCCCTAATTTTCTCTGTATTAAAGCAGAGACCTTCAGCATGGCTGGGTATGTTCAAACCCATGGTACCAAAGTAGGAATCTAGCATTGGCTTTATCTCCAAGGACTTATTGCTATAAGCTGTACTATCATTTTGAGGCAAGATGGAATAGGGAATTGGAGGCAGCAAGACCTAGGTTCAAGTCCTACTTCAAACATTTACTGGCTGTGCAATCCTGGGTAACCTCTCAGTGCTCTAGGACCGTAAGTTAGATTGTTGTTGTTCAGTTGTTTCAGTTGTGTCTGACTCTTCGTGACCTTGTGGACCTCTGTTCATGGGGTTTTCTTGGCAAAGATACTGGAGTGGTTTGCCATTTCCTTCCCCAGTGGCAAACAGAGGTTAAGTGACTTGCCCAAGGTCACATAGCTAGGAAGTTTCTGAGGCTGGATTTCAACTCAGATCTTTCTGACTCTAAACCCAGCACTCTATCTACTGTGTCACCTAGCTGCTCCATAAGTTGGATAGCAGGCGCTAATCTGCAATGGTATAGGGGGTTTCCTTACCTTGAATTCCCTACCTAATAATATCACAAATCTAGACCAAAAACCATAAAACTCCCAAACCTTAGCACTTGAGGATCCAAAATTCCATTGGTATAGGCTTCTCTACTTCCCCTTTTGGACTAGTATGGACAATTCGTCTAGTGTCCATGTTGCCATTGTACTTTTCAAACCCTTCATGACTTTAGTATATGGTCTTTCTGAGTCAGTATGGACAAAAATATGTACTACTTTCTAGTTATTAGCCTCTCTGAACTTAGAGAGTTTAAAAGACCAGGCGTGGGAAACCTGCAGCTTCGAGGCCATGTGTGACCCTCTCAATCCTCAAGTATGGCTCTTTGACTGAATCCAAACTTCAGAGAACAAATCCCCTTAATAAAAGGATTTTGTTCTGTCAAACTTGGCCTCAGTCAAAAGGCCACATGCAAGAACCTAGAAGGCCACATGTGGCCTTGAGGCTGCAGGTTCCCCATCCCTGGTTTTGACCTTGGGCAATAAATGTACAGCCACATTCATCATTGGGCCTATACTCAAAGCCGTTCTGGCTTAACAAAATTTTATACAGCTCTGGCTTCACTGGTATAGCCTTTGAGAACCCAGGATCACTTGCATATACATGGAGGGGCAGATGATGGGCTTGAGAGGAGTTTTAAGTGGCTCTATAAATGCCATTATTATAATTATTCTCTCTACTGGATGTCCTCCATGACAACTAAAGAGTGATGATGAGGAATGTGCTGGGTATAAGTAGGCTGCAACATGTTATAAATGAGGAACTAGGCAGGAGAAGCCACATAATGAATGTCACTGAAAGAATATGTGATGGACAAAAACATGGGCTATTTCAATTTGAGAATGTCTTAACAAATTGTGGGGCATATGTGTAATGGATTATTACTACGTTATTAGAAATAAGGATCAGAAGAGATAACATGTAGAACACTTGGCAAACTTTAAAGTGCTATATAAATGCTAGCTATTATTAAATGGTAAATACAGAGAAGCATGGGAAGGCTTATATGAATTGATACAAAGTGAAGCAAGCAGAACCAGGAAATACATACATACATACATATATATATATATATATATATATATATATACACATGTATACACACACACACACACACACACCACAGTGACTACAACAATGCAAATAGAAACAATAAAAACAAAGCAATTGAAACTGAGCAATGTGAAACTATAATGATCAAACTTGGCCCCAAAGAAAGCATTTGTTGTTGTTTAGTCATTTCAGTCATATCTGACAATTTGTGGCCTCACTTTGGGGTTTTCTTGTCAGAGACACTGGAATTATTTGCCATTTCTTGCAGCAGCTCATTTCACAGATGAGGAAACTGAGGCAAACAGAGTTAAGTGACTTGCCCAGGGTCACACAGCTAGTAAATGTCAGAGGTCAGATTTGAACTCAGGAAGATGAGTCCTTTTGATTCCAAGATCAGTGCTTCATCTGTTCTACCTCAGTGCCCAAAGAAGATATTCAGGAATGCGCTCATTATAGAGGTGGGGGGACTATGTTGAGTTCTGAATGTATTGTTGGATTTCGTTAGTTTTGCTAAACTGTTTTCCCTTCTCCATGTTATTCTCTGTTATAAGGGATTGCTCTTTGCAAAGGGGAGAGGGACTTATTGGGAAACTTAGATGATGTGAAAATAAAATATGCTAATAAAAATTTAAAAAAAAGGGAAAACATAGGCTAGTAAAACTGGCAGCTTGGTGGCACAGCAGATTGAGCAATGGGTATGGAGTCAGGAAGACTTGAGTTCAAATTTGGTCTCAGACATATACTAGTTGTGTGACCCTGGGCAAATCCTTTAATCTGTTTGCCTCAGTTTCTTCATCTGTAAAATGGGAATAATAATAGTTCCTACCTTCCAGGGTTGTTGTGAGGATCCAATGAAATAATAATTATAAAGCACTTAACACAGTGTGAGGCACATAGTAAGCTCTATATAAGTGTTAGCTATTATTGTTATCATCATCATCATCATTGTCAGTCACATAGTAAGAGCAAAGATACCTGAAGGATAGCTTATGTGCTCTTTTGGTATCTCCATGATGTGAAGCAAGGTCTTTAGCATAGGGGGCAACTAGGTGGCACAGTGGATAGAGCACTGACCCTGAAGTCAGGAGGACCTGAGTTCAAATCCAGCCTCAGACCAAACACTTACACTTACTAACTGTGTGACCCTGGGCAAGTCACTTAACCCCAATTGCCTAAAAGAAAAAAAAAAGATCTTTAGCATACTGGGTGAACCCTTGTTGATAAATGAATGGGAGGACATGGATCAGAGTTGCAAAGGATGGCTGAATTTGCATTCTTTTAGGGAATACCCAACTGAAGAGACCACAGATCCAATAGAGTATTTAAGTAGTATTATTAATTACTATTATCTTATTCTTATCTTTTTTAGGCAGCTAGGTGACCTAGTGGATAGAATACTGGATCTGAAGTCAGGATGACCTAAGTTTGAATCCTTACTCATACAGGTACTAGCTGTTTGACTCTGGGAAATTCATTGAACTTCTCTTAGCCTCAGTTTCTTTATCTGGGGCTAGAAATCAGGATAATAATAGGACTTATGCCCAGGGGTGTTGTAAGGACCAAATGAGATAACACATGTAAAACATTTTGCAAGCATTCAAGTGCTATGTAAATGCAAGTTGGCTATTATAATATTTCTCAATGGTATTCAGACAGAAATGATCCTGGGACAAGTCATTATCTTGCTATTTCTTTATGCTCATTGTTGTATGGATTACTGCACAGGTAGATAAAGTTACTTTTTTTTTGTAGTTGAATAAAAGAACAGTGATGTAAATTTATCCTGGTCTCCCTGAAAGCATCGTTGTTTTGACATTAGTAGCAGAAAGGAGGATAGGTGTGATGTGTATCTCATGCTGTTGCCATGTGATTTTGATCTAGTTGGCCAGGTCTCTATACTTTGAAAGCTTTTTTTCCCACATAGCTTGGAGATTATGAGGATTTGGCAAAGAGACATCTTTATTATTATAATTTTTTATTATTTTAATTAATGTGATGTCAGCATTCTTGGCTTTCTTCAGGACTTTCTTCTGAGCATTTTCTGGGGATCATTTGGCTCTCATTTTGATTTTGTTTGTTTTCTGGAAGGAAGAATTTTGCTTAATTGGAAATCTATACCTTGGTTTCATTTCTGTCTCTCTCCCTTTGAAAAGAAGTCTTCTCTATTTCTGTTAAAATTGAGAGCCCTGCTCAATTCTGATAACTCAGCTGCCTTTTAAATTACAATCTTGGAGGAAAAGGCATCTTGATCCAACTTACTTTTTAATTACTTTCAGGTGAATTAGACATTCCTCCATTGTAGGCTTTTCTTCCCTCAGATGTATTTAAGCCCTCAAATCTATTTAAAACCTTTCTTTTACCCAAATTAACATGCTGAGAAATTCTGCCATTTAGAAGTGTGTGTGAGTGTGTGTGTGTATGTAAATATAAAGTTCAGGTTAATGACTTCTCTCTAATTTGAAATAATTTTGATCAGAAAGTGGTTCTATCACACAGAGTCTAATTACAGTGAAATGACATCTTTATCTGCTCAAAAATACATTGAAGAGGAAGAGCGGTATATTAGCAAGAGCTTTGAATTTAAAGTCCAAGGACCTCAGTTTGAATCCCCATTTTGCCATTTACTTGCTGTGTTCCTGAGCACTACTTAACCTCTCTGTCTCATTTTCCTCACCTGTAAAATGAAGGGGATGAATAAGATGGCCTCCAATATCCCTTCTAGCTTTAAATCTATAATTTTTTGATTATGTAAAATACATTTAAGATAGAGAAAAATGCCTAGTATGGTGTAAGTTTATGGTGTCCTGAAATTCTTAGTGCAGTTTAAAGCTATGTTTAAAACTGCACACTAAAAGGTTTGGGACACCAACATGTATTGAATAAGATATTTACTACTAGTAGGATATTCACTCTACCTCCCTTACCACCTCTGCTACTCCTTCCAATAACAGTAGTATTTAGTTAGATCTGCCTCACTAATGGACCAGGATAATTTTTAGCATTTCCTAAAGGACATCACTTCACACATGCTGTCTCCAAAGTCGAATGCTACATTGAAGAAGTTCGAAAAGACAACTTTTTGATAAAAGTTCCCAGGGGACATGAGCTAGTCAGGACAGATGTTATATTTTTCATACCAACAGAGCAGACAGACAGACAGCCTCCCCCATAGTTGATAGAAAGCTGGACTTTGAGTTAGGAAATCATGGGTTTGAATTCCATCTCAGATATTTACTAGCTTGTTCACACAAGTTAATCACTTAATCTTTCTTAGCCTCAATTCCTGCATTTGTAAAATGGGGGCAGGGCTAATAATAATGAAGAACAAATGGGATATTGTGTATAGTAGTCCCCAGCATTTTTTGTTCCTCAAACTTCTTTCAATAACCCCAATAAAAATGGATTGTGAACCCTCCTTCAGGGCAATTTGATACACTGCAGATAATATCATTCATAATTATTTATTGCTTTAAGGTGCTATTAAGGAATTTTTTAGCATTAACCACTTGGACCAAAGTCAAAAACTCTCTGACAACTCCTGGTATAATGTATCCTGCAAACCTTTCACTAGATACATGTGAGCTATAATTATTATCATTACAAGGTAATAGAGTAAAGTATTCAGAGGTTCAGGACATTAATTTTTCTCAATCCTGGCTCATACCTTGTTGTCCCCCAAAAAATACTATGAGAGGAACTTCCAGAGATGGTGGACCACTGATAAAAAACAAATTTATCAAAGTAATAAGTATGAATCAGGGCACCAAGACTCTAAGTAGATGTTAAATAGTTCCCCTGACTCTTGGAAAGCCCTCAAGACCAGGTCCCCTGGGTAGGTTACTAGAATTTGTTTGTGTCCTCTCTGTCTATTTACACCCTGCAAGAGCTGTTCACTCATGAATGTGGAAACTAGAATCTCCAAAGTTATGTTTAAAATGAACACCAAGATTTTTGGAACATCCTGTATTTATGCCATACTAGGCATTCCTCTCTCCTTAATGTATTTTATATAATCAAAAAATCATAAAATCTCTATTTGGGACTGTTTTAAAGAGAGGTAAGAGTGATTTAGAGCAATGCAGTTATATTCCCCCTGCCTGGATCCAGTGCCAACTAGGCTTTCTCCATTTTCTCACCTGCCAAATTCTGATGAGAAGCTTTGTCCTGTCCACAGGAATGGAAACTGCTGACTGTAAACTCCAGAGAACTGCCAAGTATGAATGGGCTAGTGATTTACACTCATCTAAGCAAAAAGGAAAAAAAAAATTCCCAAGAGGCCCACATTCAATTATTTATTAAAATACCTGTTCTCGGTAAGTTCTAAGATGCCCCTGTGGTGTTGGAATAGTTAGTTATAAACTAAGGAAGACCATGCATGAAAGAACCTTGCAGCTTAGTGTTTATAGCAAGTTATGGCTGATACCAAATGTCGGCAGAGTAAACCATGAGTTTGATTAAATGTCTTTATAATGATGTTATCAAAGCCCCAAGCACCCATAACAGAGCAAACAAATGTGTCAGAGTAGCAGTAAGCTATAAAGAGAAAAGAAAAACTGTTATCTTCAAAATGGATGAGCAGCAAAGTAAGAAAGTTACTATTTATTTTCCACTGATAACTCATTGAGGATGCAAGATTGGAGTTTTTATGGGTGCTCAGGGCCATCAGGTTGATGCAGGGGTCATAGACCCTACAAAGACTTGAAAGTGACCCCATATTGGTCCTTGGAAGACTGGGCACAGAGTGGCATGGTTGACCAATGGAGACTCCACTTAAAATCTTAAGGATTCTGAGGATGAATAGATGTCCTCCTTCAGCTCAGTTCAATTCAATAGACACCTAGTAAGCCCTGACTGCACAAGTCACTTACTAGGTGCCCTGTGATTCACAAAGGATGATAGATAGGTTACAGGGATTGGACTTGTGATTTTATTGACACAGGGAACTTCTTGGTGAGGAGGCTTGCTCTACTAAAGAAGGTAGGCATTTTTGTTGTAACTCATCGTCTTAGAGAGTTTTCTAGGGCAGAGGGGTCAAATTATGTGGCCCACTGGCTGCATGTGATTCACAACACTCCTGAGTGTGGCCTGAACTAGATTAATACATAATTGGTAATTATTTAATCAAATAAATAAAAATACAAAAAAATATAGATAATATTTATATATAGTTTCCTAAGTCAACGTGCAGCCTGTAGGGATTGTTGTGTACAATTTAATCTCTCCCCTCCCCCTCCAATTTCTATTTGAGTTTGATACCATTGTCCTAGAATACTGAGAATGATTTGCTCAGGGTCACACAGGCAGTGTGTGTTAGACAAAGGACTCAAACCAGGTTTTCCTGCCTTCAGTGCTAACTTTCCACCCACAAGACTGAGCTGCCTCTTGAAAGGAATGATACAAAGGGAAAAACAAACAAAATTCCCTCAAGGAACTTATTTTCCATTCATAGAATTCTAACAATTTTGGCTTTGACTCCTCATATAAAATGTTATGGACTCAATCTCATGAGAGCATTAGCCCAAAATAGAAGACATTGGCCATTTAAATACTAGAAAGCCTCAGTAGCACGGAAGGGGCAAAGCTATGAGGATCTTCGGTTGTCTCTAGGCTAGGGCTGAGGCATCATCCGCCCTCTTGATACTGACTGATGTTCTCAGCCTCTCCTCCTCCTAGGACATCTCTGGGTATTAGTCCTTTCCTGAATTTGGATGCCCTGGCCATTTCAACCCTAGACCATACTATCCATTAAATTTCTCTCTTATATAGGTCCCCATACTGACAGTGATTAGTAAACTATCCTTGGGGTTGGTGTCCTAGAGTAACCGAGGCTCCATTTTGAGGAAAGACCCAGGCTAGTCATCCTCCATTTCCCTTCCAGCTCTGCTTCTGGCTTTCTGGGTTTTGCCTTTGTACCTTAGCTGCCATCCAACTCTGAAGCTTCCTTCAGTGCGTCTGGTCTTCTCACCTTGGAACATCCTTGCTGACTCCCTTCTCTAATTGATAAGTTCCTCTCATGGTCACCATTTGGGGAGTCCAGGTTAGCCCTACTGGACTCCTTGGTTGGTTCTGCTTCTGACTCTCTGAACTTTGACACCATGACCCCCTCAGGTACCTTCTTCCCACCCCCACTGCTTTCACCCCCTGTCTCTACCCTACTATTTTTTTTCTTGCATTATCTTCCACCATTAAAATGTAAGCTCCTCTGGGGCAAGAATTGTGTTCTTTTTTGTTTTCATTTGTGTGCTAGAGCTTGGTACAGTGTCTGACGATTAATGCTTGTTGCCAGCCTGCCTGTATTGTAGGATCACAATTTTAGATTTGGATGGGAACTTAGAAGTCATTTAGTTCACCCTCCTTATTTAATGGATAAGAAAAGTGAGTTCCAATGTCCAATTCTGTATTCATCTGGGCTGTTAATTGGTCCTTGGTGTGACTTTCTGAGGTGAGGTAGAGAGGTGACTTTCTGAGGTGAGGTAGAGAGATAGGACTTCCCCCCGCCCCCCCCAATCTCAGGTGATTCTATGAAAAATCACTTGTCTCCTGGGACATTTTAATTTTCCCCATTGAGCTTTGGTTCAGGGAATGTTACATTGGTCTATGTGTCTTAGCTAAATTTTGTACCTTATCTGGTGCCTTGCATGATATTCTTCATAAAGTAGGTACTTAATATATGTTTATTGAATCAAATATTTGTATCAGAGTTTATGGGAAGACCAAGATACCTCACCTACATCTTCTCATAAAGTTCAACTAAAGGGCCTCAGAGTTCAAAAAAGGTCAAGAATGGACCAATGCTCTTATTGACCAGTACTGCCTGGGGAGGAGCCAGGCTCTTGGTCCTTTTTCCAGGACTAGGTTTATTACTCATGGAAGCAGAGGTCTCCCTGGCTTCATTATCCCCCACCTTCTGGATTGTTCTTTTGCTCTGTATTTGTTTAGAAGAGAGATGACTGTATATCACTATGAGTGGAAGAGCTCTTTCTGAGATTAGAGGAAACCATTGAAGTTTTCTAAGACATCTCAGTAGCTGAATATAGTTTCTCAGTGGCTTTTGATGTTGTTTTCACCATCTGTTGTGAAACAGCTGCAGAATGCAACTTTTGACATTTAAGAGGGGGGAAATGAAGATGGTAAAGATATTTAACTTTGAAAGGTCACTTGATATATGTAGGCAGGCCACAATAAATGACCAGATGGGTATTGAAAACGTGGCACTTCTGGGACTGAAACTGATTATAGAGGTACCTGCAAATTTTCTCTCTTTTGAGGACGCAAAGGGTGCATGAGTGGGAAGCCCCCTCTGAGGGATTATTCACCAGGCTGTCCATTAATACAATGTGTTTGGGTCAGTGTTCTTCGAAGGCATAAGTGCTCTTCCCTTGTTCCATGAAAACAAGGAAGGAACTGGCTGCATTGTTTTCTCCTAAACTTTCTGTATGACATCCAGGAGACGAGACTGAGATACCCAGGGAAATTTACTACCCAAGGTGCCTTTGCTTTATTGTTTTTGTGCTCTGGTGCCTCAGAAGCCAGAAAGGGAAGCATTTGGCCCAGGGGTCAAGAAAGATGGTGCCACAGAAGGGGGCACATTTTTTGCATAGGAGGCCTTTACCAGGAGATAGCTCACATTCTGCCCCTGAGTATAAGGAAGCTGCCAATGGGATAATAAAATTAGCCAAGGTCAAAGAAAGACTTGGGGCTTCTTTTCAGGAAGCAAAGATAATCGGCTGTGGCACTTGGGGGGTGGAGTTGGTTAGAAGGACAATACTCTGGGGATCCATGCATTCTGTCCCCTTCACAGTTTCATGGAAGATTCACCTGAATAAAGGAGTCAATCCAATTCAAGAATATTAAGAGTCTATCTGCTATGTGTCAGGTACTGGGCTAGTTGATGGCAATATAAAGGCAAAACTGAGATGGTACCTATTCTCAAGGAGTTTACATTATGCTAGGGAGATACAACATGTACATAGATAATAAATACCAAGTACTGAAAAGTTATATAAAGTACTTTCAAGAAGTTGACAGAAAACTACCAACTGGAGGTCAGGAAAGGCCTTGTGTAGACAGTGGCACTGGAATTGTGACATGGAGAAAGCTAGGGATTCTGTGAAGCAAAGACAAGTAGAGAGTGCATTTTGGACTCACAAGATGACTCACGAAGTCACAGAGGCAGAAGATGCAATATACAGGGAATAAGTAGCTGTCCAGTTTGCCTGGAATGGAAAATGTGGGAAGTGTGTGAAAGGAAAGTATGTGATATGTAAATAAGGCTAGAAAGGTAAATGAAAGTCCTGTCTTTGAAGGCATTTAAACAACAGGTTTAGGATTTTTTGTTGTATCCTAGAATAGTAGGGAGTCACTGAAGGCTTTCAAGTAGGAGAATGACATGATCCAATCTGTGTTTTAGGAATGTCACATTGGCAACTATGTTGAAGATGAATTTAAGAGGGGCAGAGACTGGAAGCGGGTAGACTAATTAGGAGGCTGTTGAAATAATGCAGGTAAAAGGTGATGAGGGGATGAACTAAGTTGGGGGCTGTGAGAGTGAAAAACATTTTGTAGGTAAGAGTGACAAGGTTCAGAAACTGACTGGATATTGGTTGGGTTTAGAGAGAGGTTAGATTCAAGGATGACCCTCAAATTGCAAACCTGGATTGCTTGAAGGATGTGGAGATGTCCTAGTAGGATCTCCTTTTCTTTTGCCTATAGCTATTTTTAAATTTTATTTTCTTTATTAAACCATAAAGACATATTTTATTGCCTCCTTTTTTTCTTTTTTATTAATTAATTTAGTTTTTGTTTTTAACATTCATTTCCATAAGTTTTGGAGTTTCAGATTTTCTCCCCCTATAGCTATTTTTTTTAAGCCAAGTGCATTGTATGGTTTGGTAGCCTTTCATGGGTGATAGAACATTCTAGAGGGAAGGCAAATAATGTTTTGGGCATTAGAAGACTGCAATGTTTTAAGAACATCTGAGTTCAAATCCCTCCTCAGATACTTACTATTGTGATCCTGAGGAAGGCACTTCAGCTATGCCTTAGGATCTTCATCTTTAAAATGAGCAGCTGGGCTAGATGATTTCTGAGGTTACTTCCAGCTCTAAACTCATGAGACTATAGCATTACTTGCATGTGGTCAGCCTGCCTCTGTTTACAGATTTCTGTGGAGAGAAGAAAATTCTCTTAAATGTGGTACATTATTACAAGTTATCACACATTATTACCTATGTGGTCTGCAAAATGATTGTCACCTCCCTTCATCTCAACACTCTGTTTCCAGTAACATAACCTATGATTCCATTACCTTTTTTTGGCTTCCATGTCATACTGTTTACTATACCGAACTTCTAGGCTGCTAAAATTCCCAGGTCTTTTTCACATAAGCGCTTGTCTAGCAATTCTCTGTAATCCTGTGACCAAGCCAAAACTATTCTAATAGTTTTAGGTCAGAGTTGATGAGGGCCTCTGACCTAGGATGCAGAATATACAAATTGAGAAGAACAGACATATGCAAGAGCTATTACAGAAAAAGAAACAATATTTGGCAACAGGTTGGCTATGTAGGGTGAAAGAGAATAAAGAGTCAATGTAGTGAGCCTCAGAGACTGAAAGGATCAGTTATTCCTCTCTTCTTGATACATGATTAACCCATCTTCTTTTTTCAATCATACTTAAAAAAGACAGCTCTGTCACCACTCCTCACACTTAATTCCTTGTTTATAATGGATTGTAGCCTGTTCATGTCTAACATGTGGCTATCCATTACTTTATTTATGTGTCTCAATTGCACTTTTTTGAAGAATGAACCTGATCAAAATGGACATATAAATTTAGCAAAGAATTTTTTTTTTATCCTTTGTGAGTATTATTATACAGGGTTTAGGCAAAATGGGAAGCCAATTCCTCCAACATACACCACTTTATTTTGCATTTTGCTACTAGCTCAACATAAGTCTGAAATGCTTATCCAAAATACCAGTGTAATCTTAGTCTGTATTAATAGAAATCTAATGTCCAGAACAAGGGAGGTGCTAGGTTCACTGTATTCTGCTTCTGTCAGATCGTGTCTGGAGTTTTCTGTTCAGATATGACTACTATGGTATTTTGCAACTTGTAGCCATATACCATTACCAAATTGATAAAAAAAAAGTTTGGCCTGTGATTCAAGGAGAAATTTGGAGTCATTAAACCCAATTGAAATAAGACAACAACAAAATAATCAGAGATGTCCAAAAATGGAATGGGCTGGCTTATTGGGTACCCAGTTACCCATCTTTGGAAGCACTCAAGTAGTTGCAGAATCTTATCATAGATATCATAGAGGGAATTGATAAACCTATGATAAAGATTTGGACTAGATAACTTCCAAAGTGATTTCCAAATGAGAGTCTATGCTTCTGTGAGGTTCCTTAAATGGGTAAAGGGGTACTGAGTCCTGGGAACTGGGAACCTCACCCTCACTTCAGAAGCTTAGCAACAAATTGAGAGAAAATTAAAATGGAGCTAGGAACTGAGCGATTATACTGAGTAGAGGTTTCTAGGTTTGAGAGATGAATGTGATGGGATGTGAAGGAAAGGAATACATTTCCCATACCAATTTGTTATTCATGTAAATAAGAGTTTTAGCCTCAAACTTTCTGGCATCTTATTATGCAGGTGACTTGCTCATTGCCATGCATACAATTTGCATTTTTTCTTTCTATGCCAAAAAAATGTGTAGACTGTGACTTGTACACAGAAATTATCTAAAAGCACACATGAACGTTTCTTTGGTGTGTGTGTAAATATGTACATATGAATCCCATTAGATAAAGGCCCAGATGTCACCGAAAATGGCTGTTTCCAGCATCATGTCTTTATGGCAGATGTTACATTTCATTTCTGAAATTCAGTCCTGTGCTTCTTAGACTGTGTTTCTACCACATGCATGTTTACGGATCTCAGCCCACCATGTAGGTAGACATAAATGCACACTTGTGTGTCTCTGTCTTACATGTTGACTTAAAGGAGCTTTTAACATCTGAAATCTTGCCCTAGAAGAGGCAGCTGGTGGCAAAGAGTATGTTTTAAAAGGGCACTGGCTTTGAAAAGACTTCAGATTTGTGTTTCTCTGGATTTTGTCATTGCAAATGGGGAATTTGATTTAAAACCAGGTTTTGGTCTTTTCTGTTACTAGGAGGTAAACATTTCTCATTCTCAAAAACCACAAATTAATCATTTTTGCAAATCAGGGCTGAGCTCTGAGCCCCTGACCAGGAGTGCTGAGCCCATTGGCCTCAAGAGCCTGGATTTGCCAGGGTGTGCTGCTAATACATATGCATTTGTGCTTCTTGTGGGAGCTTCGGCCCCGCAGGCATCAAGGGGTGAGGTTCTGCTCGCTAATCATAATGCGATATCAGTGTTTTCTGCAAATCCCCTTATTATCTCTGCATCATTAGCAGTTTCTGAGCTTGTCTACAGCTAATTTCACAGTGAATCTTATTTCTATCCAATATTTTGAATAAGCCATCACACTGGGCAGTGGCTGACATACCACTGAGAAACAGACAAATCAACCTAAAGCAGGCTTTAAAACAATCTCCTCAACCTAGCCCTAGGTCATGATTTAGGACAAAAAAGTTGGAAAGTTTCTAGATGAATTTTCTCTTAATGTCATTCGGGCTTTATCTATCTCCAGTCAACGTTGCTGGTAGAAAAGGAGGATGCAGCTTGAGCCCCAGACCACCATATTAATGGAGTAAGTTCATCCTAGGGGCAAATCTCTAAAATTCTCCAGGGATCTGTCCTTGGTCCAGTTTTTTGCAACATTTCATCACTGACATGGATACAGGCATACTTATCAAACTTGTTGATGTCTCAGATCTCACATAGATGACAGAATTGGGATCCAATAAAGAGAACTCTTGACAGGCTAGAACAGTAGACTGAATCTAAAATGAAATTCAATAGGGATAAATGTAAATTCCCATATTTGTGTTTGAAAATTGAGTGATGCGAGTATGGAATGGAGGTGACATTGCTAGATAAGTGCTTATGTGAAAAAGACCTGGGAATTTTAGCAGCCTAGAAGTTCGGTATAGTAAACAGTATGACATGGAAGCCAAAAAAAGGTAATGGAATCATAGGTTATGTTACTGGAAACAGAGTGTTGAGATGAAGGGAGGTGACAATCATTTTGCAGACCACATAGGTAATAATGTGTGATAACATGTAATAATGTACCACATTTAAAGAAGGATACTGACAACCTGGAGTGTATCTTGAGGATGACCAATATTGTGAGGGGATTTAAAATAATTCCATCTAAGGATCTGGGGATAATGAGCCTGAGATGAAAGAACTTGAGTTGTTGAGCCTGAAGAAAAGAAGATTTAAGGGGACATGATAGCTATCTTAGAGTATTTCAAGGGCCTTCAAGTGGAATAGAGATTATACTTGCTCTGATTAGCCCTGAAGGACAGAACTAGGTGAAATTGGTAGAAGATGTAGAAGTACATTTATCCTTGATAAGAAGAAAACATTCCTAATAATTAATTGGAGCCATCCAGAAGTGGAATGGGATGCCTCTGGAAGCCAGTTCCTTCTTGCTGTAGGTTCACACAGGATGGAGTATTGTCAACTTGCTGAGAATGTTGCAGAGGGAGGTTTTATCAGGTAGATTGTCTCTGGGGATTATCTAATTCTGAAATTCTTTGACATTTAGAGATACTGAGGTCAGTGCTTTCAAATCATCATTTTCAAAAAGTCTGAGATGAGAGAGAGCCAAGGCTCCTTGTGGAAGACATAATTATATTAAGAATATGGATTAGTAGGCAAGTTCCCTTTACCAGTATGTTAAATTATATCTTGGTCCCTAAAAGAAACAATCCATTTTTCTCATTAAGCAGTTATCAGACAATTTGGTCAGAGACAAGAGGGTTCAGATCATTCAAGAGTTACCCAGCCTCTAGAGACATAGAAGCTTCCAGGGTCCCTTTAGAAGCTGAGAAAAATGTATCGATTCCTTTAGCTCAAACAGGTCCTTCTCTAACTTATGGAAAGCTCTCAAGGTGCTAAGTATAACAACAATAGCTATAACAGCAACAGCAACAACAACAATGATGATGATGATGACTGAAATTTTTATAATACTGTGAAGTTTTAAAAGTGCTTTGTGTATGTGAGCCTTATGATAACATTGTGAGATATTTACTATTGTTCTCCCCATTTTACAGATGAGGAAATTGAATCCAGCACATCTAAATACACAATGTGGGCTAAGATGGCTCTTGGGGCTTTCCCCCAGGAGTCTGCTTGTTTAAGTAGAGGGATGGGATAACAGCAGCAGATTAAAATCTGCTGTGAAGAAGAAGAAACCCTAGAAAAGTATTTTGACAGAATTCAGTTGTAAATGGAGTCCTCTGTCCAAATGGGTATAATTTAATGTGGGCATGAAGACTTTACATGTTGAAGCTAATTTTTGATGAATCTGTTCCTTATTAGAAACCCTGACTAGGTTTTCAGTTGCCTCCTCCAGTTGTCTGTGAGGTAAGGAAAAATATTTTGACAGGTAAATTCAAAATTCTTCTTGGTCTAATCTGTCTCTGCTGGGAAGGATGGAAGAGTTAGTCAGTCAAGTATTTCTTAGGTACTTATTATGATCCAGGCACTGTGCTAAGTGCTAGGGATATAAAAAGAGGTGAAAGCCCCTGACCTCAAGGAATTCACAGTCTAATGGAGTAGCTCACAATCTAATGGATTGAGGATTTAAGCATTATGCCATCCTGAAAGATTTTCATCCTAGAAGAGTTAGTGAGAGGCTTTTAGAGGAAAAGGGGCATTAGTAACTTTAGTACATTAGTTAGTACCCTTTTTCTTGGCTTAGACCTAACCTCATGTTTTCACTGGGTTATGGGTGTGATAACTATGAGGACAGGAGACCTAGCTTCCAAAACATATTGATGGATTAATCTTAAACACCCAAACCAGAAAGTCAGTCAATATGGGGCTTCAAAAAAAAAAGTTGGTGTGGTAAGATCAATTGGATTAGCTATGAGCCAGGAATTTGAAAGGGTGGGGTGGGGAGGTAGGATTTTCATTCTCCTGGGTGCCCAAGTTATTCTCTGAAATTAGAATGGGCTGCCTTTTAAAAGTACTAGGTTCCTTTTCACTGCAAGTCTTCAAGCAAAGACTAATGACTATTATCTTTTGTATTGTAGTGAATTTTTTTTTTTTGGAGTAAGGTTAAGTTAGGTGGCTTATGAGGTCAGTGGGAACCTACTACCTTCTGTAGTGACTGACTTCATTCTAGGGATTAGGAGGTTTTTCCTCACATCAAACCTAGATTTTCCTCTTTGTACCTATTACTCATAATTCTACTATTTGAGGACAAGCAGAAGAAATCTATTTTATCTTCTGGTGAATGATAGTCCTTCAAGTAAAAGCTATGTCTAAGTGATTACAAGTATCCAGAAAAGTGCTTTTTATCCTTATTGGAACTGTAAATATAATCTTAGGACATTTTGAATTTATATCACTTTGTTTTCTAAGTTGGGGTTTGTTGTTGTTCAGTTGTTTCAGTAGTGTCTGATCTCTTTGTCACCCCATCTGGGACTTTCTTGGCAAAGATACTAGAGTACTTCAAGTTTCCTCCTCCAGCTTATTTTATAGGTGAGAAAATTGAGGCAAACAGGGTTAAGTGACTTGCCCAGGGTCACATAGCCAATAAGTGTCTGAGGTCAGATGCGAATCCAGATCTTTCTAATTCCAAGTTGTGTGCTCTATTCACTGTGCTAAACAAATTAGGGTTATATGTACTTAAAGTCACATCTTCTTTCTTTCTCCCTCCACCCAAAAGAATTTATCTTTTGTTTTTATACTCCTTACATTTTCCAATGTATCCATTTCTCTTTCCTCTGCTAGAGATCCATCCCTTAGAATGAATAATCACAAAGACCAAAAATAAGCATTTCAACAAAACTGCCCAACACTTTAAAAAAGTCTCATTAAGCAGTTCTTGCCAGATCTTCTCCATCTCCTCCTTGCAGTTCAAGAAGACATCTTCCAGTTACCATGTGGAGTTGGCCAAGGCAGGGTTGGTGTGCATCACCACCGTGTCATAGGCCATCCAGGTCATTTGAATGGATATCTTCTCTATCTCCTCCAGTATCTTCTCCAAGTCCTTGTTTAGGTTAGACAGCATCTTCAGCATGTTGTCATAATTTCTGTCCCCAAGATCAGACTCAGCCATTACAGCCTCTGGGGCCCCCTCCCTGCCCACCCAGTTTCAATTGTTTTCATGTTCTTTCTATTGTTTTCCATGTTCTGCCTAGGTCACTTTGAATCAGTTCATATAGGTCTTCTAGTGCTTCTATATATTCATCATAGTCATTATTTTTTACAGTCACAATATTCCATCACATTCATAGAGGATAAGTTCTTTTTAATTCATTAGTAGTATTCTATTTTTTTCCAATTGCATGTAAAGATAGTTTTCAACATTCATTTTTGTAAAATTTTGAGTTCCAAGTATTTCTCCCTCTTTCCCTTCCCTCCTCCTTCCCCAAGACAGCAAGCAATCTGATATAGGTTATACGTATATAATCATGTTAAAGGTATTTCCACATTAATCATGTTCTGATGGAAGCATCAGAACAAAAGGGAAAACCAAAAGAAAGAAAAAAAACAAAACAAAAAAACAAAAAAAAATGGAAATAAGATGTTTCGATTTGCATTCAGACTCCAAAGTTCTTTCTCTAGATGTGATTAGCATTTTCCATCACGAGTCTTTAGGAATTGTCTTGGATCATTATATTGCTGAGAAGAGCTAAGTCTATCATAGTTAATCATTATGTAATGTTGCTGTGTACAATGTTCTCCTGGTTCAGTTCACTTCACTTCAGCATCAGTTCATGTAAATCTTTCCAGGTGTTTCTGAAATCTGCCTACTCATCTTATAGCACGTAATATTTCATTACATTCAAATACCACAACTTGTTCGGCCATTCCCCAATCCTTCAATTTTCAATTCTTTGCCACCACAAAAAAGAGCTGCTGTAAATATTTTTGTACATGTGGGGAGGACATCTTCTTTAGCCACTCCTTAGTTGATGGTTATCTACTTTGCTGGCTAGTTCCTTGCTACTAAAAATGTGTTTATATAGCTTTTTGAGGGGTTATTTTTGGTCATTCACCTCCTTGGCGTGTATGCCTAGCAATGGGATTTTTGGGTCAAAGCTTGTGGACATTTGAATAATTTTCTTAGTATAATTCCAAATGGCTGGACCAACTCATAGCTCTACCAGTCATGTATTAGTGAGTCACACTCTAGTTCAATTTAATTCAACAAACTTATTAAGTAAATGCCTGCTATATGGATTGTCCTATAGTAGATGTTGATGATACAAAGATGATATCATGTACAGTCCCTGTTCTTATGGAATTTAACGTCTCAGTAGGGGTTGGGGCAGAATACACAGATAACTAGTATGATAACAGCCTAGGAGAAGTATAACTAAAGCTGTGCGAGAGATTTAATGGAAGAAGGGTTATTTATTAGTAGAGATAAGGTGTAATAAGAGGTTGCTTCATGGGAGAGGTGGGATCTGAGCTTGGCTTTGTCATGGGAAAAGGATTTTAATAAGAGGTCATGGGGTAGGGCTAGTACATTCTAGGTACTGGTGATGCTGAATCAAAAGACAATGAAATAGAGAGGGACAGGATGAAGTCTGGGAATGCAGTCCAGTATTGCAGTAAGCTTGGAAAGATAGGCTGAAACCTGCTTCTGGAGGACTTGATTTGTAGGTTTAAGAGTTTTCATTTGATTTGATAAAAAATAGGGAGTGACCCCAAATTTTTGAGCAGGAGAGTGACATGGCCAGACATATGCTTTAAAAGATAATTTTTGGCAGCTGTGAGGAGGGTGAATTAGAGAAGGAAAAGACTGAATCAGGGAGATCACTTAGGAAGTGACGAAAATAGTTCCAGCAAGAGATGCTAAGTGTCTGAACCAAGGGAAGTGGGAGTAAAGAGGAATGTTTCTTTGTAAGATGCTTTATGCTAAAAAGACTAAAATTAATTTCCTCAGAAACATGAGGAATTCCTTCACCCATTCCTGAGCCAAATCATGCTGACAAAAGAAGTCTTCATGGGGATTTCAACTGTTTCATTTTTTATAGTGCAATGCATTTGGTCTGAATGTGGATTCTGTTTACCTTGGAATACTAAGGGTCTATCTAAATACCAAATATTTGTAAGGGAATTTTGGAAAGTATCTGAGCAATGGATAATTCAACCGTGTTCCCCCTTACAACCTAGGTCCATGCTTTTTGGACCTACCAGCCTTAAGTAGAAACTACATTTATTCCAAACTCTCTGATTTCTGAAGCCCAGAGCCCATAACCCTTTGGTACCAAGAGATCCTAGAAAAGAATATAGTTGCTGAGATCCTGGACTTCTGTTTACCCATTGTTTCCATGCTGGAGTGGATCAGGGATGTGATTGTGCTGAGGGCTTATTCTGTACTGAGTAGGAATCCTTGCTGTTTCAAACTGCTTGCCTTATTGAAATCCCCCTGCAAAGAGGCTGCAGTTGAAATAAGAGCAGAGTTTGTCCTAACTCTGCAAAATAAAAACACTGGGGAAGGCTACTCTTATGTCAGGAAAGATAAGAAAACAGTTCATTTGTAGCTTCTAAAATTTAGTGTACAGTGTACAGTAGATGAAGATCTTTCTTTAAGCAGCTGTCTAAATTATCTGAGCAGCGTGAAAGAAATCCATTTGAGATCAAAATCCTTAATTTTCAGACCTTTCTAGGTTGATACATTTTTAAAAGAGGGAGGTTTGGTAACATTGTTTAATGTTAATTAGTTAACGCTCACATGGTACTTTGAAGATGAAAAGCATTATGTAAGCACTAAGTAGTATTACAGTGAAATTGCCCAATTTTAAGAAGGGAGATTGAAATGAAAATTTCACATAAGCAAATGCTCATCACCATCAGGTGCTGTGATTGGAGATTGTGTGAGTATGAATGTGCCTACAGTCTTTCCCCTTGTACAGCAGCACAGCCAAACATCCTCTCCTGAATAGAAATCGACAAGCAGATGAATGGAAAATTTACTAGAGGTAATTATAGATGGTGGGAGGCTCCATGTGTTTTCTAAAGGGGTCACTCCTTTTTTTCTTTCTTGTCACAAAGGGCTATTTTCTCTGATCACAGCTCTCTGGCAGTCAACACATTCCTTCCAGGACTTGGCTTTAGAGAATGCACCTGGAAGTGGACTGCTGAGACCTATCAGATTTTCCTACCAGAACTGTCCAATTCAGCCTGCCACAAGACAGTACCTACCTAATTTCTCTTAGGATCAGCCTCCTTTTTTTTTTTTTTTATAAGGTCTGCGAGGCTGTGATCACTTGCATGGTCGGTTCTAATGAGGAACAAGTGTTCCTCCTCCCTCCCCTAGTATTTCTGCCAGCCTCCTGTTCTTCCTTTTCTTTCAAAACTTGGCTCAAAACATTCCTCCTGTAGGATCCTCGGCATGATTAACTTTAGCGTGCTTATTTCAAACCTGCTAATTTGTTTAGGAAAGGCATTGTGGCTAGTGATTAGACTCTTAGAGAGCTAGATTCAGAAGAAGGAAGATCTAGCTAGGTTCAAATCCCTGGACAAGTCATTTACTCTAGCAAGGGCTTCTAAAACTAAATTGTAAACAGATACTGATTTACATCGGTTGAGAGTGTTTTCTCACTAAGAGTTCCCTTCAGCAATGAAATTATAAGTCTAGTCTAAAAAAAATGTTCATCCCCTACCTCCCCACATCCACTCACTTCTTAACTCAGGACCATCTAGGTAAGGTCAAATTGCAGAATTGCTAATACCTTAATGACTACCATACCTGAGAACTTGTGCCAATAAGTTCTCTTTAAAGACTTGTTTGTAAGGCTAGTGCTTGGTTTGCTTGTATCCATAGTAGACAGATTAAATAGAACTTTCCAATGGAGACCTGTTCTCTAGAGTTGATGACAGGAGGTCCCTAGTCCAATCTAAGTCTTTAGAAAGGGCACAGAAACTTACACACATGAGCTGACTAAGGTGGGGATGCCAGGTGACTGTAAAGAACCAGGCAACCTGACAAAGAGGTTGTATAGGTTATATGTGATATTGCCCAAAGTAGTCTAAAGCTTCTTGAACTCATTAGAAAGAAGACAGCAAGCTGGGGGAGAGGAGCGTTGTCAAGTACACAAGGGACAATACCTAGCATTTAGGAAAAAAAAAATTATGACCTCGTTCCAATGTATTTTAGAAGGGCAGCTTTGGGTACCTACAAGCTATGGTTCCTGACGTATACATGTGGTGGAAATAATGAATAATCAAAGCTTACAACTGGAAGGAATCTTAATGATCATTTTATCCAGAACATCCTTTTACTTTAAATCTCCTCATTCACTTAATAATAGAATGATTAATTGTTTGGTCTGTTTACAAAATATTGTGCTAGGTGCATGGATCTTATAACCTATTTTGGTATAAGGTAAGTGCATAAATAACTATAATGTATAGTATTGCATAAAAAGTATATTAGAAAATTTTGAGAGAGATTATTGCCAACTTGGACATCACATAGAGTTTCAAGGAGGTTGTGTTATTTAAGTGGAACTAAAATAAGTGAATGAAATGTGTGGACCATAAGAAATAAAATGCACAAAACAGGCAAATACAGGATGTCTTAAAAAGAAGATCCAAATAGGACAGCATAGCTGGATTATAGAATATATGGAAAGAAGTAATATGAAATAAGACTGGAAATGTAGAACATCATCAAATTGTGGGGAATCTTGAATGCCAAGCAGAATAGTAGATTTTACTTTGCGAGTATAAGAGTGTGTGTGTGTGGGGGGGGGGTGGTGCATTGAATCAGTGAGTCATCCCTCTTAAAGTAATTTCCTAAGCCAGATGAGAGCCCCTCTACTATAATCAATCTAAGTTTAAAAAGCCTTTGATCATTTTGGAAGGAAAGCCATTGGATAAAATGCAGTGACACTGTACAGGGAATGTGTTGGGATTGGTTGAAGAGCCTCAGTCACACTCTGTGGGTTGCGGATAAAACCAATAAGCTAGAATGGAATTGGACATTTCCAATTACCAGCCAGGAAAGAGCAGTGCCAGTGAAGTCTTGGATACTTAGTGAATTGCTTGGGAGGATAGGAAGAATAGAGTCTCTCTCTCCTCTCCCATCCCCCTTGACCAGAGGATGACCTGAACTTCAGAGGGTCAGAGGATCTGGACTTCTCATTGACATCCTTGCAGTATCCCTGGAATAGTATGTCTTGGCAGTTGTGTCTGCGTCAGGAGACAAGGACAAACTAGGTACCCCGAGGAAATGCAGCTTCAGGAACATACAAGGAGTCTAGAGTTAAACCGTATCTAAGGGGAACATGTTGAGGATAGCGAAGAGAATTCCAGAAGTTTTGTTATTCTCTTTGAAACATGCTCTAAATTTGAGCTCACTTTTCCCCAAGCTCTGTATGTACTTGTGGGAGAGTATGCCAAAAACTTTGGAGGGGATTTGTTTTGTACCAACTGCCTGACTTTACAATCTTAGTAAATATCATTTTCTAAAAGCTAATTAATCCTGGCTAATTAATTGATATCAACTGATAATCTGAGGTGACGCACTGGTTGTGGTTTGTCCTTCATTCTCAAAGACGACCATGACATCAGGAAGATGATGCCATGACTTGCAAGTGAATTGGATTTAAGTGAGGGAGGGCTGTGCAAAGTCACTAGCCTCACTTTCTCCTCTGGAGCCATATGGGTCCAGTGGCCAGATATAAATTAGGACAACTAGAGATGGCCCAGGATGCAATGGGAGACCTTGGCCTTTTTGACTCAGGAGAAAGACTATTTGAAAAGAATATCCTGCCCTATTGGGTTACTATTAGAATATATGGGGGGAGGGGAAGGAGCCACCCTCAGGGGACTCAAGTTTTCAATATAAGTGGCAGTTGGGATATTGGCTCCAAAACATGTGCTATACAAACAATAGGGAGTCATTGAGGATTTTTAGGCAAAGAAATGACATGATCAGGTGTTTTTCTTCTATTTCCTGATTCAAAGTCTAGCCTTTCAAGGGCATTTCTGACCCTGCCTAAAGAAGCCACCACATCCAGATCATCTTATCTAGGTGTTCATTGTTCATTGACTGGGTCTATCCTCCGATAGATCCTTTTGTATAGCTTGCCCAAGGTGGGAGTAGTCTGGCTTGTAATGAGTCACTCAGGCAGCTAAGTGGCACAGTGGATAGAGAAACTTGGTTCTCAAATTTTAAACTTTCATTTTCTCCTATAGGGAAAGCTAGATGGTACAGTGGATAGAGATCTAGTCTGGGAATCAGGAGGACCAGAGTTCAAATCCAGCCTCAAACACTTGACACTTAGTAGCTGTGTGACCCTGGGCAAGTCACTTAACCCTGATTACCTCATTAAAAAGCAAAAAGAAAAGAAAAGAAATGAGTTTCTCTTTGTCCATGGGTGACATGATCAGACTCATATACCCAGCCCCTAATTAGAACAGGCCCACCTCTCATTAGAATATTCATTGTCTCATAAATTGTTAACCAATCCGAGTTGATTTCTGCCTTTGAGATCACCCAATCTTCCAAGGGCATATAAACATTGAGTGCCTCTATGAGTTGCCTTTGGTTTATGAGAGAAAGCCAAATGATCATCATTTTATTTATTATCTGCCAGACATGACTGATAAAACATTAATAGTTACCCAGAATTTATTTCCTTCACATTTTTCATTTGTCACACAGACTTGGGTCTAGTTCCATCACACATTAGCTAAGCTATTCTGAGCAAGACACTTACCTCTTTGAGCTTTAGTTTTCTCATCAGTAGAAAAGGGTTACTAATACCTGCCCTACCTTACCTCCCAGAGTTGTTGAGGACATTAATTATAAGGTGCTTTCTTACAATAAAGTGCCATATAAATGTAAGTTATTATTTATTATTTTTAAACATGGGGATTTTATGAACAATTTTCAGGCATGCATCTATTGTATAAAATAAGACATACTTATATGTGTATATATATATATATATGCTGAAGGATTCCATTCCTTGCACTAATCAAATTATACACTTCCTTGATCTACTATACATGATTTTAACAATCCTTTTTTCAACCACCACTGCTCCTGAATTGTAAGCTAAGCCGACAATGTAAAAGTCATGAGAAGGAGTTCACATGGAGCTGAGCTGGGCTCGCATTGCTCGTAAACAATATGAATAAAAATTCACTTTAAAATCTTTCCCCCCTTTCCTTAACAATGACATTATACCAATGGGCCCACTTAATTTCTTGCATTTGTACCTTTTCAAAAGAGCCCACTGCTTTACAATGTCAAATGTGACCTTTACAACAAAACGTACAAACTGAGTAGTACACAGAGGACTCTTGGAAGCTAGCAATTTTCATGATGCAAATTTCAGAGCAGAATAAGCCCATTAAACAAATTAGCAATTCATAAAAGCAAAAGTTCATGGTCAGGAAACAATTGCATCTTTTCAAAAGGTGTAATTTTAGCCCAATTGTAGCTTTAAAGTGTTTTTTTTTTTAAAAAGTAAATTAGGACTTTAATTTAATAGGTTAGATCTATACATCAGGAGAATACAATTTATCTGAAGTGAGTGAATTAGCAATTCATAAAAAAAGGCACAAGCCATGGATATAGTCCAGTGACCCTCCCCTGAAGGTGTGATTTTATCTATTGTTTAACGAAAAGACTAAGGCTAGGAACTAAGGTGGAATAAGCACCAAAGAGATATTGTGATACATTGGAAAGAACGGAACTTGAGGCAGAGGACTTGAGTTCAAATCCAGCCTCTGACACTTATTACCTTTGTGACCTTAGTTAAGCAAGTCATTTAATCTCCCTCGGTCTTAGTTTCCTTACTGTTAACATGAAGAGGTTAGATGACATGGCCCCTAAGGTTGCTTTCAGCTCTTATCATAGGACATGGTTTAATTTTGGAAGGATATCAGAACATAGATGGGGGTGATATTAGACTTTGTCATCATGAAATTAGATACCTTACCTAAGCGATTACAATTTCTCATGGAGTGGCAGGTACAATTCTGAAAAGATGTCTTGACTCATTGACTTTGCTTACTCTATTCTCATGCAATCTTCAATCTTATGCATTCTAGATTCATTACTCAACTATAACTATTCTCTTCAAAGTTACCAACGATTCCTTATTTGTCAAATCTGATGGTCTTTTCTCAGTTCTCATCTTCCTTGACCTCTCTGCCACATCTGACACTGTTGACCAACCTCTCTTCCTGGATACTCTCTCCTTTCTGGATTTTTGTGATAGATACCTCTCTCTCTCTCTCTCTCTCTCTCTCTCTCTCTCTCTCTCTCTCTC
>NW_020945995.1:0-9309 GCF_900497805.2 Vombatus ursinus
TCTCTCTCTCTCTCTCTCTCTCTCTCTCTCTCTCTCTCTCTCTCTCTTTGTTCTTCTCCTATCTGTATGACTACTCCTTCTTAGGGTCTTTTGCATACTCATCATTCACATCATATCCCCTAACTGTGATTACTATCATAGGCTTTGTCTTCAGTGTTCTTCTCTTTTCTCTTTGCTTATTCTTTTGGTGGCTTTATTAGCTCCCATGGTTTTAATGATCATCTCTATGCATATGATTCATTTATCTATCTATTTATCCATCCATCCATCCATCCATCCATCCATCCATCCATCCATCCATCCATCCATCCATCCATCCATCCATCCATCCATCCATCCGTCTGTCTGTCTGTCTGTCTGTCTGTCTGTCTGTCTGTCTGTCTGTCTGTCTGTCTGTCTGTCTGTCTGTCTCTCTGTATATCTTCCTGTCTATCTAAAACTCTAGTCTCTCCTGAGCTTTACCAACTCTCTATGGGACATATTTTTAAATTAATTTTCCCCAATTGTCAAGCACTTATTTTTCTCCCTCCAAGTTTCCCTTACTCCCTTTCTGCTTGGGGGGTAGTGCTTAAGAAAAACAAAACCTTTGTAACAAGTAAGTACAATCAAGCAAAACAAATTCCCATGCTTCTATTCCAAAAAATATGTATCTCATCATGCATATTTAGCAATCACTTACCTATTGGGGGTAGGTACCATTCTTCATTTTTGGTGCTTTGGAATCGTGGTTGATCATTGTGTAGCGTAGAGTTCTAAAGTCTTTTAAAATGTTAATTTTTACAATGTTGATGTTATAATATTTTTATAGGTTCTGCTTACTTCATTCTGCATCATTTCATGCAAAGCTTCCCACCATTATAATTTCTTATGATAAAATAGTATTCAGACATTTCAAAAGGAATGTCCTGGAGAAACTACAAACTCAATATTTCCAAAACAGAACTTATTATTGTTTCCCCATCCCACTCCTCTACCAAACATAACATATTTGGGGGTCAAAGCACCATAATTCTACCAGTTCCCCAGATTCATAATCTTGAAGTTATCTTCTTTCTTCCTCATCCCATGTATCAATTAGTTATCATATCTTCCTCCACAATATCTCTTCCATCTGAACTCTTCTCTGCTTATGCAACCACTAAATTAGATGCTGTTCAGGCCAACACCACCTCACCTGTACTATTGCAATGGGTTCCTGATTATTCTTCTTGCCTCATCTCTCCCCACTTGTTTCCATTTTCCACATAGTTACCAAAATGACTTTCCTTAGGCACAGATGTGACCATATCCTTCTTGTACTCAATAAGTTCCAGTGGCTCCCTATTACCTCTAGGATGAAACATAACATCCTGTTTTATCTTGAAAGCCTCTAACAACCTGGCCCCAACTTATCCTTCAGATTCATCATACATTACTCCCCTTATTGCCAACCAACAAAATGATCTTTTCTCTATTCTTCACACATTGGGTCTACTCATTCTCCTTGTCTCTGAGCCCCTCAACTGGCTGCTGGTTACGTCTGAAATGCATTACCTTTTCACTTCTGCCTCAAAGAACCCCTCACTTATTTTAAGACATAAACAGCTTAAATACCACCTTCTACATGAAAATGTTTATTGATCCCCCAACTACTAGTGCCCTCCCTTTCAAACTACTTTGAATTTAAATACCTTCAACCACTTCTACTATTTAGCTACTTTGATTTTATGTTTATTCTATATATAATTATATGTACATATCACCTATTCCAAAAAAATGCAAGCTCTTTAATGGTCGAGATTGTTTCATTTTGGGGGTATTTTTATCCCTAGTGCATAGTTCAATGCCTTATACATAGTAGGCATTTAATGAATGTTTATTGATTGACCTAGAAACAGAGCAAGCTAGCTGACTAGGGATGAGGCATTCAAAAAAGTATGGAGGGGATCAGTGGGATACAGTCAGTCCCCTATATACAGGCATTTTGTTCAGTCATTTTTCCATTGTGTCCCACTCTTTGTGACCCCATTTGTGGTTTTCTTGGCCAAGATACCGAAGTGATTTGCCTTTTCCTTTTCCACATGAGGAACTGAGGCAAACAGGATGAAGTGACTTACCCAGGGTCATACAACTAATAAATATCTGAGCCATATTTGAATTCATGAAGATGAGTCTTCCTGACTCCAGGAAGTAGACTCTATGCACTGTACCACCTAGCTGCCCATATACTGGTACAGTAGGCAGCTAAGCACCAAAGATATTTATTGAGTGATTGATGGAGTGGTTACTCTCACATCAAAATGTCTCTTTCACCTGGCCATGGTAGGTCCCAAATTCCTTTCGCTATTGTCTTTCTTTTTGGTTGAAGGGTTGTCATAGATCATAGGATTTAGAGCTGGGAGGGACCTTAAAAATTGTCTAATCTATCCTCTTCATGAAAGAGATAAGAAATGTAAGATCCAGAGAAGTTGTGTCTTGTCCAATGTTGAAATGAGTCATCATTTAATTCCTAGTCCAATTCTCTTTTCCTTGCACTGTACTGCCTCTAGAAGGTACTTGTTTAAATGCAGATGTTACCTCGAAGAAGTAACACATTAATGAATAGGCAGTGAGTTAGATACTCCAGAGAGTAGAAATCATGGTTCAGTTTTTATCTTGGTGCTGAAAATGTATGGAGCATATGACCATAGATTTAGAGCTGGAAGGTTTAGTGGTCATCTGGTCCCAATCCTTTGTTTTACAAGTGATGACACTGAGGCTCACAGAGGTGATAAGACTTGCCCAATACTACAATAAGTAGCAGAGCTGGGATTTGAACTCAGGTCTTCTGACTCCATAATCCCTGCATGGATTCAAGAGTACTCTGATATTCCATTAGATCTGGGATCTCATCAAAGTAGGGTATTTTCTCTGGTGATGCAAATGGAAACCTGTCCATACCTGTGCAATTCTTGTTGATGCCTTCCAGTAAGTTCATCATAGGAGATCTACCTAATGTGTTACAGGCCTTCCTCAGACTCTCTTGACATTGTTAAGATACCATTTAAGTTGATGGGTGACCATTTGTTTGTCACTTGTTCACATTGTGTGGTAGACTTATGTTCCTTTGAAATCATAAAATTCTTTGATGACATTTTTTACATTGCTTCTCTTCCATTATTTCTTTTTTTCTCAAGGCACTGCAGACTGTACTTTTCCATTCCTCATCTCATGATCCTCAACTTTAGTTCTTTGGGGATTGTAACAATACGCAACTCATAACCTTTACAATATCATAGAATAATATGAATGTGATGAGTCTTGGTTCTAGGAAGAAGCTTAGCAACCTTTGCAATTTCTATCTATGTTGCTATCTAGCAATCAGTCTTCTCTCGTATAATTGTTGGCTCAGCTAATTGTCCGTAAGGTAGTCAATAAATCTCTCTCTCTCTCTCTCTCTCTCTCTCTCTCTCTCTCTCTATATATATACATATAATATATGTGTATGTATATATGTACATACATACACACACGTATATATGTCTGTGTATATAACACACACATTTATAAATGGATACTGGCAGTCAAAGCTAGAATTAAGGGTTTGGCAAAAGGGGTTTAGGGAAGGAAAGAAATACTTAGGATACTGAAAAAGGAAAAGCAGGCCTTATGTGATGCTTGTGAATAAGACTGGGTTTTCCAGTTATGGTAGATAAAGGGGAAGAGGAGAAATGTTGGGGTGAAATATGGGCAATTTGATCTTAGGAAGGAAGGAAAGGATGCCATATAGATTTGGAGGCTTGAGGCCAGAGAAGGAGGTGAATTGTGATGTGGAATTAGATTTTGAAGGTATTAATTACTCAGAGCAGATCACCGATTCAACCTGTACATAGTCTCCCAATGGAGTTAAGCATCGCTGCTTTTTGTCATGTGCAAATTACAAAGAAAAATTAGTCACTTCCTTGAAGTTGTAGGTGGATGCATTGCAATGAGCCCATTCCTTTCTTCAATAGGTATTAGCAATGTGGGCATCTTGAGAACACAAGCTATTGTTTTTTGTTTAAAGGAAGTTTGGTTTACAATGTCTTTGTCTCATAGCTGTTCTAGGGTCCTCTTTGTCTTGTGTGCTCCTTGCTCACATCCATGGGATATAATAGCATCTGAATGACCTCAGCTTTGTACAGCTTCTGAAACATTCTCAAGATAATGCTCTTAATCCAACTTGTAATAACAAAGCTCTACTGGGTAAGCCAGAGTGGTTTGCCAGACTTGAAGAGTTCCTTCCTCAGCTCTCAAGTCACACTCTTCTCCCTCTTCAGATGCAGGAACAGTGTCAGTTGTTCTGGAGAGGGAGAAAGAGAGAGTGACTGAGTGGCTACTTCATCATCCTGCCATCACTAGGACTCAGTGGGGGAGAGGCTGGTCAGATACCCTGTCTGCATGTTCATAGACATGGGAGTTGAAAACCAGACATCATCTCTGTGCTATTAAACTGGAGGGTAATTAGTTATAGCAAAAAATCAATTTTTTTCTTTGGCTTCAGGGAAGTCTTTTAAGTGTGAAAGGGGTTACTAATACCTTGGGAAATGATATTAAGCAGAACTTCTTTAGTTCTGCTAGCTTCTTAGATAAACAATGGCAAGGGTTTATCTCTCAATCCAACCAAGGTATAGAAGACTTCTTTTTCTACCTCCTCCCTTATTTATTTCTTCCCATTTCTTTTACTTCATTTCTTTTCTCCTTTTTCTTCTTCTTTTTGGTCCCTTTGGAGCATCTTACCTGAAAATCCCTAAAAGAACCTGAATCCATCTTTGTGGAACAGTCTTTCCTAGGCAAAGAAGCTATCTATTCTGGCAGAGAAATGCAAAACAGTTAGTGGTTCTCAAATGTTTTTACTAGGCCATGTCTTGTACTCTCTGGGGCAGCAAAGTGAACTAAATCATAATACCTAGTTACACTCTCCAGTTTCCCAGTTGTACTTGTCCCTCCTTCTGCATTCACATGACAAGAAAGGCAGTCTAGTATACCTGCAATTGGACTTGGGAAAACCTCTGTTAAAAGCCTACTTATTAGCTGTGTGACTCTGAGCTGTGAAACCTCTTCCTGCCTCATCTTCCTTAACTGCAAAATGAAAGGATTAGCCTCTGATGACCCTTCCATCTTAAATCTATGATCCTATGATTTTATAATAGGAGACTGATGCACACACACACACACACACACACACACACACACACACACACACACACGAGGAACTCTGATAATTTGTCTCCGGGTCGATGGGTATCCCTTATAAAAAAGTATTGGGGCTCAGAATTGTACCAGTCTTACATTTATAAAGATTTGTCATCACTGTCCCCAGGGGTTATAATTGGTTTATGCATGTCAGCACAACATTGGGACCCAGTATGTACCCAGTCTCAGGGGTGCTTGCTTCTACACTATCACTCTAATTCTTACTCTTCCCATACTTCCTAAGCCAGTTTTCACCTTAAGGGGCAACCCAGACACTCAGGATATCCATAGCCAAACGTTTGAAACACATTCTCAAGTTGTTTGAGCATGTACCACTCTGCTACCGCAGGCTATGTTCTCTCATACCCTGACTCATGTCACTTCTCTGACTATCAGCTTGATCATCTAAACCAAACACTAATTCTCCATATACTAAAACTATATTCTCTGAAGCAGCTCTATTCTGTCATAAATATCCAGAGCCTAGATTCCTAATGCATCTGCTCCACTGATTACTAGGGTAACTCCAGGCTCAAGTCTGAAGCATTTGCTTCTATCCGAGTTCAGTAATTTAGGCCCTCCCCACTTCTTGCCTGAACTGTCAAGCTAACCCCTTAATTGATTCCAGTCTCTTGCCTCTCCAATCCTAAGTCTCAGTTTCTTCATCTGTGAGTCAAAGGAATAGGACTGGATGATCTTTGAGCTGCCATCCAGCTCCAAGTCTATGATCCTTCCATCTCCCAGCTGCCAATTAGTCCCCAAACTTATTTAAGAAACAGCAAGACATTCTCTTGTTGCTGGCATTTGAGATATGACAGTGGCAGAAAATAGCTTGTGGTGTGTGGATGGTTTGATAAGCATAGAGTAAGTTGGAGGAGAAAGAGGAAGTAGAAGTATGTTGGTGAATTGGAGAGAAAATGAGGAAAGAAGGGTGAGAAAGAGAGAATTAAAACTACTGTTACTCCTCTAATATTCCTTTCTCCACTTCAAGGTGGCCATTAGGTTCTCTTCAGCCTCTTCTTAATGATGATTTCTGTTCCTTGATCCTTCTCTTCCTGAAGCTTTTTCCTGTCCCTTTCATTATATTTTTTTGAGTGCTTTCTGTAGGCACAGATTGTTATACGGCCAAGGGTCTATGTGTGTATCAGTGGGTGGCAGCAGTCTGGTGAATGGAAGAGCAGAACCTCATTTTACAGATGCTGAAGGAAATCTGAGGCACAATGCTTTCCAGGTGTTTATTTCTTTTTCTTAGCAGAATTCAAGCTATGGTTGTGAGAATGACCTACCTTCCCTTTAATTCAAGAGTCCCTTTATCTAGGGGCAGCTAGGTGACCCAATGCATAGAGCACCAGCCCTGAAGTCAGGAGGACCTGAGTTCAAACCTGGCCTCAGACCAAACACTTGACACTTACTAGCTGTGTGACCCTGGGCAAGTCACTTAACCCCAACTGCCTAAAAATAAAAAAAGAATCACTTTATCTTTCCCTGACTTATCATTAACTCAGTCACGTGGAGATCATCCTGTCATAGAGCTAGGGATAGAGGGGACCTCGAAGGCCATCTTAGTCCTACCCTCTCATTTTATGGTTAAGGAAACTGAACTAAGTGGCTTGCCCAAGGCCATATAGCTTGCACTCCTCAGACACGGGGTTTGAACCCAGTTCTTCTGACTTTAGAGCCAGTGCTCATTCTACTATAACACATTGTCCCCAGATTGGCTATTAACACCTTAATTCTGGTAAATGATAATAATAGCTAACATTTATATAGGGCCTGTTCTGTGTCAGGCACTGTGCTAAGTGCTGAACAAATATTAACTCATTTTGCTTTACAAATATTATCCTCACAGCAATCTTGGGAAGTAGGGGCTATTATTATCCTCATTTTAGAGTAAACTGAGGCAGAAAGAGGTTGCTCAGGGTCATGCAGCTAGGGAGTATCTGAGGTAGGATTTGAACTCATCTCCCTGAGTCTAAGTCCAGGGCTTTATCTTCTGTGCTAGCTAACTTCCAAGTGACAGGTATATATATTCCATGCCTTTCTGTAAAACAGAAATGAACTTGGGCACTCTTGGCTCTTATTAAAGCCAATTTCTTCAAAAACTTCTTTGCAGTATTAGCCACTCATGCCCTTGGGGTTGACATAGAGGAGTTGAATGGTTTTTGAAACACTTGGGATCCTCAGAGGTGTTTGCTCCCAACCCTGCTGGGCTGCAATCCCTCCCCCTCCCTGTCCTCCTCTCCTCCACTTTGTAAAACAGAAGCACTTTCTGCCTTGTAAGCATCCTTCTCCACTTATCAGTTTGGAATGCTTGACTTCATATACAGGTGCCGGCTGACTACTGGGGATATTATTCATCTTTGAAAAATGCTTAGCAGGGCTTCTTCCATTGGCCACTATAGTAAAGAACTCTGGATTTATCATGCTCAGCCAGTTTACCTGCTAAAGCTGAATCTGTAGACAGAATATGCCACAACAATTGAACAGCTTGGCCTCAGTGATGTTGCTTTGGTTATTGTAGAATCCAGATAGCAGTCACGCCTAGTGAGAGAGATCCTCTCAGCCTGTGCCTGTAATAATACTGAGGGACACAAGGATAAAGTTGACACCTGCCAGTGCATTTACCTTGATACTTTGCAAACATCCTGACATTTGCCTAATGCTGAATGAAGACATCACTTACTAAGTTGCATAGTCACACTGTGTTGATGAGGCCCGCATGAAGGATTCAATTACCAGGTGGGCTAGTTAGTTTTGCTCTATTCTATGGCCATAGACTATATCTCTAACCATATATATAAACCTTGTTGGTCACAAAGAGGACTAGCCACAAGTGTGTGGAGGGGCCGGAGTACCTTTATTACCACTAACACAAAAATAGCTCAAAATCCTGAGTGCTCAAAATGCTAATAACATGAATTATAGGATAGTGAAACTAAGTATTGTGAACTATATCTTTGTCTTTATGGCAGAGAGGTGGGGAACTAATGGATGAGAATGTTGTATGTATTGTCAGATGTGGTCACTGTATTGAGTGTTCTTGTAAAATTATTTTTCTTTCTTACATGGGGTGTGTTCAATATGGGGGAGGTGAGATAGTTCCAGAGATGATGGTGATATATATAAAAAAAGGTACCAACGAAACTTTTTTTTTTAAAGAAAGAAAAATAATCCAAAGAATTCTGCCCATGAGTGGTTCTATCTACAAATAGAAATGCCTGAATTAACCACCTGGGATGGGTGCCATTTTAGGTCTCAAGCAGAACTCAGAACATTCATTTAAATTTTTTTTTTTTTAAATCAGAGTTTAATGAACACCAAAAAAGAAAACATTTCCATGCAAAGTAGTAACAGGGAAAGAGGACCATGTGAAATGCCAAATCTGTGTTACATACAGCTTGATATACACACACACACACACACACACACACACACACACACACATATAATAAAATCAACATGTTACTTTCAAAATTTTCTTGCATATCTGCTTCCTTATGAAATTCCTTGTTCCTGTCTGTGCATTTTAAAAATGTTTCAGTGACCCCTCTTTTATTTCATTCTTTTTACAACCAGCTTCTCTCTTCCCCCTCCAAATCTTCCCAAAATAAAAAAAAAAGAATCTTTTTTTTAACAAATAAGCATAGTCAAGTAAAACAAACCCATATTTTTCCACGTTCAAAAAAAATCTTATTCTGTAACTTAAATCCATTGCCCCTCTGTTGAGAAATGTATAGCAAGCTTCCATTTCAGTAATCTGGAGCTATGGTTGGCCATTACTTTGCTCAGAGTTCTTAAGTCTTTCAAAGTTGTTGTTTTGTAAACACAATTGTTATTATGTACATTGTCCTCCTGGCTCTGCTAACATGATTATGCATGAGTTCATACAAATTTTCCTAGGTTTCTCTGAAACTATCCCTTATTCATTCCTTATGGCATAATAATATTCAATTACATTTATATACTATAATTTGTTCAGCCATTTCTCAATTGATGGATACTCCTTTAGTTGACAGTTCTTTGTTAATAGAAAAAGGCCTGCTATGAATATTTTTGAGCACATAGATTCTTTTTTTTTTTTAAATTCATTGGTGTATAAGCCTAGTATTGGTATCC
>NW_020945996.1:0-9310 GCF_900497805.2 Vombatus ursinus
TCTCTCTCTCTCTCTCTCTCTCTCTCTCTCTCTCTCTCTCTCTCTCTTTGTTCTTCTCCTATCTGTATGACTACTCCTTCTTAGGGTCTTTTGCATACTCATCATTCACATCATATCCCCTAACTGTGATTACTATCATAGGCTTTGTCTTCAGTGTTCTTCTCTTTTCTCTTTGCTTATTCTTTTGGTGGCTTTATTAGCTCCCATGGTTTTAATGATCATCTCTATGCATATGATTCATTTATCTATCTATTTATCCATCCATCCATCCATCCATCCATCCATCCATCCATCCATCCATCCATCCATCCATCCATCCATCCATCCATCCATCCATCCATCTATCTGTCTGTCTGTCTGTCTGTCTGTCTGTCTGTCTGTCTGTCTGTCTGTCTGTCTGTCTGTCTGTCTCTCTGTATATCTTCCTGTCTATCTAAAACTCTAGTCTCTCCTGAGCTTTACCAACTCTCTATGGGACATATTTTTAAATTAATTTTCCCCAATTGTCAAGCACTTATTTTTCTCCCTCCAAGTTTCCCTTACTCCCTTTCTGCTTGGGGGGTAGTGCTTAAGAAAAACAAAACCTTTGTAACAAGTAAGTACAATCAAGCAAAACAAATTCCCATGCTTCTATTCCAAAAAATATGTATCTCATCATGCATATTTAGCAATCACTTACCTATTGGGGGTAGGTACCATTCTTCATTTTTGGTGCTTTGGAATCGTGGTTGATCATTGTGTAGCGTAGAGTTCTAAAGTCTTTTAAAATGTTAATTTTTACAATGTTGATGTTATAATATTTTTATAGGTTCTGCTTACTTCATTCTGCATCATTTCATGCAAAGCTTCCCACCATTATAATTTCTTATGATAAAATAGTATTCAGACATTTCAAAAGGAATGTCCTGGAGAAACTACAAACTCAATATTTCCAAAACAGAACTTATTATTGTTTCCCCATCCCACTCCTCTACCAAACATAACATATTTGGGGGTCAAAGCACCATAATTCTACCAGTTCCCCAGATTCATAATCTTGAAGTTATCTTCTTTCTTCCTCATCCCATGTATCAATTAGTTATCATATCTTCCTCCACAATATCTCTTCCATCTGAACTCTTCTCTGCTTATGCAACCACTAAATTAGATGCTGTTCAGGCCAACACCACCTCACCTGTACTATTGCAATGGGTTCCTGATTATTCTTCTTGCCTCATCTCTCCCCACTTGTTTCCATTTTCCACATAGTTACCAAAATGACTTTCCTTAGGCACAGATGTGACCATATCCTTCTTGTACTCAATAAGTTCCAGTGGCTCCCTATTACCTCTAGGATGAAACATAACATCCTGTTTTATCTTGAAAGCCTCTAACAACCTGGCCCCAACTTATCCTTCAGATTCATCATACATTACTCCCCTTATTGCCAACCAACAAAATGATCTTTTCTCTATTCTTCACACATTGGGTCTACTCATTCTCCTTGTCTCTGAGCCCCTCAACTGGCTGCTGGTTACGTCTGAAATGCATTACCTTTTCACTTCTGCCTCAAAGAACCCCTCACTTATTTTAAGACATAAACAGCTTAAATACCACCTTCTACATGAAAATGTTTATTGATCCCCCAACTACTAGTGCCCTCCCTTTCAAACTACTTTGAATTTAAATACCTTCAACCACTTCTACTATTTAGCTACTTTGATTTTATGTTTATTCTATATATAATTATATGTACATATCACCTATTCCAAAAAAATGCAAGCTCTTTAATGGTCGAGATTGTTTCATTTTGGGGGTATTTTTATCCCTAGTGCATAGTTCAATGCCTTATACATAGTAGGCATTTAATGAATGTTTATTGATTGACCTAGAAACAGAGCAAGCTAGCTGACTAGGGATGAGGCATTCAAAAAAGTATGGAGGGGATCAGTGGGATACAGTCAGTCCCCTATATACAGGCATTTTGTTCAGTCATTTTTCCATTGTGTCCCACTCTTTGTGACCCCATTTGTGGTTTTCTTGGCCAAGATACCGAAGTGATTTGCCTTTTCCTTTTCCACATGAGGAACTGAGGCAAACAGGATGAAGTGACTTACCCAGGGTCATACAACTAATAAATATCTGAGCCATATTTGAATTCATGAAGATGAGTCTTCCTGACTCCAGGAAGTAGACTCTATGCACTGTACCACCTAGCTGCCCATATACTGGTACAGTAGGCAGCTAAGCACCAAAGATATTTATTGAGTGATTGATGGAGTGGTTACTCTCACATCAAAATGTCTCTTTCACCTGGCCATGGTAGGTCCCAAATTCCTTTCGCTATTGTCTTTCTTTTTGGTTGAAGGGTTGTCATAGATCATAGGATTTAGAGCTGGGAGGGACCTTAAAAATTGTCTAATCTATCCTCTTCATGAAAGAGATAAGAAATGTAAGATCCAGAGAAGTTGTGTCTTGTCCAATGTTGAAATGAGTCATCATTTAATTCCTAGTCCAATTCTCTTTTCCTTGCACTGTACTGCCTCTAGAAGGTACTTGTTTAAATGCAGATGTTACCTCGAAGAAGTAACACATTAATGAATAGGCAGTGAGTTAGATACTCCAGAGAGTAGAAATCATGGTTCAGTTTTTATCTTGGTGCTGAAAATGTATGGAGCATATGACCATAGATTTAGAGCTGGAAGGTTTAGTGGTCATCTGGTCCCAATCCTTTGTTTTACAAGTGATGACACTGAGGCTCACAGAGGTGATAAGACTTGCCCAATACTACAATAAGTAGCAGAGCTGGGATTTGAACTCAGGTCTTCTGACTCCATAATCCCTGCATGGATTCAAGAGTACTCTGATATTCCATTAGATCTGGGATCTCATCAAAGTAGGGTATTTTCTCTGGTGATGCAAATGGAAACCTGTCCATACCTGTGCAATTCTTGTTGATGCCTTCCAGTAAGTTCATCATAGGAGATCTACCTAATGTGTTACAGGCCTTCCTCAGACTCTCTTGACATTGTTAAGATACCATTTAAGTTGATGGGTGACCATTTGTTTGTCACTTGTTCACATTGTGTGGTAGACTTATGTTCCTTTGAAATCATAAAATTCTTTGATGACATTTTTTACATTGCTTCTCTTCCATTATTTCTTTTTTTCTCAAGGCACTGCAGACTGTACTTTTCCATTCCTCATCTCATGATCCTCAACTTTAGTTCTTTGGGGATTGTAACAATACGCAACTCATAACCTTTACAATATCATAGAATAATATGAATGTGATGAGTCTTGGTTCTAGGAAGAAGCTTAGCAACCTTTGCAATTTCTATCTATGTTGCTATCTAGCAATCAGTCTTCTCTCGTATAATTGTTGGCTCAGCTAATTGTCCGTAAGGTAGTCAATAAATCTCTCTCTCTCTCTCTCTCTCTCTCTCTCTCTCTCTCTCTCTATATATACATATAATATATGTGTATGTATATATGTACATACATACACACACGTATATATGTCTGTGTATATAACACACACATTTATAAATGGATACTGGCAGTCAAAGCTAGAATTAAGGGTTTGGCAAAAGGGGTTTAGGGAAGGAAAGAAATACTTAGGATACTGAAAAAGGAAAAGCAGGCCTTATGTGATGCTTGTGAATAAGACTGGGTTTTCCAGTTATGGTAGATAAAGGGGAAGAGGAGAAATGTTGGGGTGAAATATGGGCAATTTGATCTTAGGAAGGAAGGAAAGGATGCCATATAGATTTGGAGGCTTGAGGCCAGAGAAGGAGGTGAATTGTGATGTGGAATTAGATTTTGAAGGTATTAATTACTCAGAGCAGATCACCGATTCAACCTGTACATAGTCTCCCAATGGAGTTAAGCATCGCTGCTTTTTGTCATGTGCAAATTACAAAGAAAAATTAGTCACTTCCTTGAAGTTGTAGGTGGATGCATTGCAATGAGCCCATTCCTTTCTTCAATAGGTATTAGCAATGTGGGCATCTTGAGAACACAAGCTATTGTTTTTTGTTTAAAGGAAGTTTGGTTTACAATGTCTTTGTCTCATAGCTGTTCTAGGGTCCTCTTTGTCTTGTGTGCTCCTTGCTCACATCCATGGGATATAATAGCATCTGAATGACCTCAGCTTTGTACAGCTTCTGAAACATTCTCAAGATAATGCTCTTAATCCAACTTGTAATAACAAAGCTCTACTGGGTAAGCCAGAGTGGTTTGCCAGACTTGAAGAGTTCCTTCCTCAGCTCTCAAGTCACACTCTTCTCCCTCTTCAGATGCAGGAACAGTGTCAGTTGTTCTGGAGAGGGAGAAAGAGAGAGTGACTGAGTGGCTACTTCATCATCCTGCCATCACTAGGACTCAGTGGGGGAGAGGCTGGTCAGATACCCTGTCTGCATGTTCATAGACATGGGAGTTGAAAACCAGACATCATCTCTGTGCTATTAAACTGGAGGGTAATTAGTTATAGCAAAAAATCAATTTTTTTCTTTGGCTTCAGGGAAGTCTTTTAAGTGTGAAAGGGGTTACTAATACCTTGGGAAATGATATTAAGCAGAACTTCTTTAGTTCTGCTAGCTTCTTAGATAAACAATGGCAAGGGTTTATCTCTCAATCCAACCAAGGTATAGAAGACTTCTTTTTCTACCTCCTCCCTTATTTATTTCTTCCCATTTCTTTTACTTCATTTCTTTTCTCCTTTTTCTTCTTCTTTTTGGTCCCTTTGGAGCATCTTACCTGAAAATCCCTAAAAGAACCTGAATCCATCTTTGTGGAACAGTCTTTCCTAGGCAAAGAAGCTATCTATTCTGGCAGAGAAATGCAAAACAGTTAGTGGTTCTCAAATGTTTTTACTAGGCCATGTCTTGTACTCTCTGGGGCAGCAAAGTGAACTAAATCATAATACCTAGTTACACTCTCCAGTTTCCCAGTTGTACTTGTCCCTCCTTCTGCATTCACATGACAAGAAAGGCAGTCTAGTATACCTGCAATTGGACTTGGGAAAACCTCTGTTAAAAGCCTACTTATTAGCTGTGTGACTCTGAGCTGTGAAACCTCTTCCTGCCTCATCTTCCTTAACTGCAAAATGAAAGGATTAGCCTCTGATGACCCTTCCATCTTAAATCTATGATCCTATGATTTTATAATAGGAGACTGATGCACACACACACACACACACACACACACACACACACACACACACACACGAGGAACTCTGATAATTTGTCTCCGGGTCGATGGGTATCCCTTATAAAAAAGTATTGGGGCTCAGAATTGTACCAGTCTTACATTTATAAAGATTTGTCATCACTGTCCCCAGGGGTTATAATTGGTTTATGCATGTCAGCACAACATTGGGACCCAGTATGTACCCAGTCTCAGGGGTGCTTGCTTCTACACTATCACTCTAATTCTTACTCTTCCCATACTTCCTAAGCCAGTTTTCACCTTAAGGGGCAACCCAGACACTCAGGATATCCATAGCCAAACGTTTGAAACACATTCTCAAGTTGTTTGAGCATGTACCACTCTGCTACCGCAGGCTATGTTCTCTCATACCCTGACTCATGTCACTTCTCTGACTATCAGCTTGATCATCTAAACCAAACACTAATTCTCCATATACTAAAACTATATTCTCTGAAGCAGCTCTATTCTGTCATAAATATCCAGAGCCTAGATTCCTAATGCATCTGCTCCACTGATTACTAGGGTAACTCCAGGCTCAAGTCTGAAGCATTTGCTTCTATCCGAGTTCAGTAATTTAGGCCCTCCCCACTTCTTGCCTGAACTGTCAAGCTAACCCCTTAATTGATTCCAGTCTCTTGCCTCTCCAATCCTAAGTCTCAGTTTCTTCATCTGTGAGTCAAAGGAATAGGACTGGATGATCTTTGAGCTGCCATCCAGCTCCAAGTCTATGATCCTTCCATCTCCCAGCTGCCAATTAGTCCCCAAACTTATTTAAGAAACAGCAAGACATTCTCTTGTTGCTGGCATTTGAGATATGACAGTGGCAGAAAATAGCTTGTGGTGTGTGGATGGTTTGATAAGCATAGAGTAAGTTGGAGGAGAAAGAGGAAGTAGAAGTATGTTGGTGAATTGGAGAGAAAATGAGGAAAGAAGGGTGAGAAAGAGAGAATTAAAACTACTGTTACTCCTCTAATATTCCTTTCTCCACTTCAAGGTGGCCATTAGGTTCTCTTCAGCCTCTTCTTAATGATGATTTCTGTTCCTTGATCCTTCTCTTCCTGAAGCTTTTTCCTGTCCCTTTCATTATATTTTTTTGAGTGCTTTCTGTAGGCACAGATTGTTATACGGCCAAGGGTCTATGTGTGTATCAGTGGGTGGCAGCAGTCTGGTGAATGGAAGAGCAGAACCTCATTTTACAGATGCTGAAGGAAATCTGAGGCACAATGCTTTCCAGGTGTTTATTTCTTTTTCTTAGCAGAATTCAAGCTATGGTTGTGAGAATGACCTACCTTCCCTTTAATTCAAGAGTCCCTTTATCTAGGGGCAGCTAGGTGACCCAATGCATAGAGCACCAGCCCTGAAGTCAGGAGGACCTGAGTTCAAACCTGGCCTCAGACCAAACACTTGACACTTACTAGCTGTGTGACCCTGGGCAAGTCACTTAACCCCAACTGCCTAAAAATAAAAAAAGAATCACTTTATCTTTCCCTGACTTATCATTAACTCAGTCACGTGGAGATCATCCTGTCATAGAGCTAGGGATAGAGGGGACCTCGAAGGCCATCTTAGTCCTACCCTCTCATTTTATGGTTAAGGAAACTGAACTAAGTGGCTTGCCCAAGGCCATATAGCTTGCACTCCTCAGACACGGGGTTTGAACCCAGTTCTTCTGACTTTAGAGCCAGTGCTCATTCTACTATAACACATTGTCCCCAGATTGGCTATTAACACCTTAATTCTGGTAAATGATAATAATAGCTAACATTTATATAGGGCCTGTTCTGTGTCAGGCACTGTGCTAAGTGCTGAACAAATATTAACTCATTTTGCTTTACAAATATTATCCTCACAGCAATCTTGGGAAGTAGGGGCTATTATTATCCTCATTTTAGAGTAAACTGAGGCAGAAAGAGGTTGCTCAGGGTCATGCAGCTAGGGAGTATCTGAGGTAGGATTTGAACTCATCTCCCTGAGTCTAAGTCCAGGGCTTTATCTTCTGTGCTAGCTAACTTCCAAGTGACAGGTATATATATTCCATGCCTTTCTGTAAAACAGAAATGAACTTGGGCACTCTTGGCTCTTATTAAAGCCAATTTCTTCAAAAACTTCTTTGCAGTATTAGCCACTCATGCCCTTGGGGTTGACATAGAGGAGTTGAATGGTTTTTGAAACACTTGGGATCCTCAGAGGTGTTTGCTCCCAACCCTGCTGGGCTGCAATCCCTCCCCCTCCCTGTCCTCCTCTCCTCCACTTTGTAAAACAGAAGCACTTTCTGCCTTGTAAGCATCCTTCTCCACTTATCAGTTTGGAATGCTTGACTTCATATACAGGTGCCGGCTGACTACTGGGGATATTATTCATCTTTGAAAAATGCTTAGCAGGGCTTCTTCCATTGGCCACTATAGTAAAGAACTCTGGATTTATCATGCTCAGCCAGTTTACCTGCTAAAGCTGAATCTGTAGACAGAATATGCCACAACAATTGAACAGCTTGGCCTCAGTGATGTTGCTTTGGTTATTGTAGAATCCAGATAGCAGTCACGCCTAGTGAGAGAGATCCTCTCAGCCTGTGCCTGTAATAATACTGAGGGACACAAGGATAAAGTTGACACCTGCCAGTGCATTTACCTTGATACTTTGCAAACATCCTGACATTTGCCTAATGCTGAATGAAGACATCACTTACTAAGTTGCATAGTCACACTGTGTTGATGAGGCCCGCATGAAGGATTCAATTACCAGGTGGGCTAGTTAGTTTTGCTCTATTCTATGGCCATAGACTATATCTCTAACCATATATATAAACCTTGTTGGTCACAAAGAGGACTAGCCACAAGTGTGTGGAGGGGCCGGAGTACCTTTATTACCACTAACACAAAAATAGCTCAAAATCCTGAGTGCTCAAAATGCTAATAACATGAATTATAGGATAGTGAAACTAAGTATTGTGAACTATATCTTTGTCTTTATGGCAGAGAGGTGGGGAACTAATGGATGAGAATGTTGTATGTATTGTCAGATGTGGTCACTGTATTGAGTGTTCTTGTAAAATTATTTTTCTTTCTTACATGGGGTGTGTTCAATATGGGGGAGGTGAGATAGTTCCAGAGATGATGGTGATATATATAAAAAAAGGTACCAACGAAACTTTTTTTTTTTAAAGAAAGAAAAATAATCCAAAGAATTCTGCCCATGAGTGGTTCTATCTACAAATAGAAATGCCTGAATTAACCACCTGGGATGGGTGCCATTTTAGGTCTCAAGCAGAACTCAGAACATTCATTTAAATTTTTTTTTTTTTTAAATCAGAGTTTAATGAACACCAAAAAAGAAAACATTTCCATGCAAAGTAGTAACAGGGAAAGAGGACCATGTGAAATGCCAAATCTGTGTTACATACAGCTTGATATACACACACACACACACACACACACACACACACACACATATAATAAAATCAACATGTTACTTTCAAAATTTTCTTGCATATCTGCTTCCTTATGAAATTCCTTGTTCCTGTCTGTGCATTTTAAAAATGTTTCAGTGACCCCTCTTTTATTTCATTCTTTTTACAACCAGCTTCTCTCTTCCCCCTCCAAATCTTCCCAAAATAAAAAAAAAAGAATCTTTTTTTTAACAAATAAGCATAGTCAAGTAAAACAAACCCATATTTTTCCACGTTCAAAAAAAATCTTATTCTGTAACTTAAATCCATTGCCCCTCTGTTGAGAAATGTATAGCAAGCTTCCATTTCAGTAATCTGGAGCTATGGTTGGCCATTACTTTGCTCAGAGTTCTTAAGTCTTTCAAAGTTGTTGTTTTGTAAACACAATTGTTATTATGTACATTGTCCTCCTGGCTCTGCTAACATGATTATGCATGAGTTCATACAAATTTTCCTAGGTTTCTCTGAAACTATCCCTTATTCATTCCTTATGGCATAATAATATTCAATTACATTTATATACTATAATTTGTTCAGCCATTTCTCAATTGATGGATACTCCTTTAGTTGACAGTTCTTTGTTAATAGAAAAAGGCCTGCTATGAATATTTTTGAGCACATAGATTCTTTTTTTTTTTTTAAATTCATTGGTGTATAAGCCTAGTATTGGTATCC
>NW_020945997.1:0-9677 GCF_900497805.2 Vombatus ursinus
TCAATATGAAAAAAATAATAGCAACATAATGACTTGGGCTTTTCTATATGTATTCCATGAAGAAAGATAATGAAGTGTTGAAGATGATGGTGATAACAACTTTTGGTTAGATGCAAGCCTTATGGAATCCTTGCATTTTGTTTAATCATTTTTCAGTTTTGTTCAACTCTTTGTGACCGCATTTGGGATTTTGCTGGCAAAGGTAATGGAGGAGTTTGCCATTTCCTTCTCCAGTTCATTTTACAGATGAGGGACTGAGTCCAACAGGGTTAAGTGACTTGACCAGGATCACATACCTAGTAAGTGTCTGAGGCCAGATTTGAACTCAGGAAGATGAGTGTTCCTGATTCCAAGTCTACTGCTCTATCCACTGTGCCACCTAGCTGCCTAAGCATTATATATGCATAGTATAATTAAAATGTATCAGTAATATATGGACAACACAACGAGATGGGAAGAGCAGAATTCTCTCTTCTTCCCCAGTGCTATCTGGACTATAGATAATGAACACAGAGGACACCAAAGTAAGCAGAATAAGTACAATCAAATAGAAGGCACCTGCCAGGAGTGTCCTAGCACTATTTATATAGGTGGAAGTACATGAGGACAATAAGAGATGGTTGGGGTGGAAGTGAATTTCGCAGATTGGGTAAGAACCAGGATCAGAAACAGAATCCAAGGGTCATACAAAGACACTTATTAAATAGTTAGGTGGTACAGTGGATAAAGTTTTGAACCTAGAATTAGTAATACTTAAATTCAAATCTAGCATCATACACTTACTCATATGACTTGGGCAAAACACTTAATCTTTGACTGCTATAATCATCTCCACTTTCATTTGAACACTCAATTTATTCATAAATATTGTTCCCTTTCCACATATCAATTCAATATAGAGTTAAAATGTAATTTCCACATAGAATTCTACTCAAGTATTCCTATTTTCATTTCTGCCCAACTGGTACCAGCCTTGTTCTTCAGTTTCCTCTCCTTTCACCATAGCTGAACAAGTGCTTTTAAAGCATTTATCACTCTTCACCCAACGGTCCCCTAAAGCATCAGAAATTTACATTGTCTCTAATCAATCTGCATGACAGAGAGGAGTCTTTAAAATATAATTTATCAACATTCATTCTGAAGTAATTGAAAATGTGATCTAAATTACCAAATTCAATTTTACCCCCAAGGATTTTCTTATGTCAGTTTGGCTCAGGTTGATTAGTTTTCTATTTTTCCTGTTTTTTCTTGGTGATGTGCTCAGTATCTGACATGATATTCATTAGATATAAGATGAAGCTATTTTATAGTGGACCTCATTATACATGAAATGTTTACATTTCAATGACCTGTCCTGTCAACATGTAGATAGAGCTTCTATACAAACTATCTTCTAGCAAATGGTTATTTTAAAGAAGGCACATTTTTTTTTATTTTTCCTGTAAACCAAAGAGTAGTTGGAATGGGTTTAAATTATATCAAGGTGACACATTTAATCTAAGAAAAAACATATTAATAATATAGGGAATTGACCATTGGACAACAACCACTGGGAGAAGGGATGGGATCTTTCCAAAAATCTGCCAACCTTTATCTAGGTTTTCATGGAGGTCTTTGTAATCCATTAGTCAACTCCATGTAATAACTGGTCAGAACCATCTCATCCTTCTAAGTATAAAAATTCCTCCCTTTCCAACAGTGAAAGAAGATGGACTTTGTGAAGGCTTAAAACCTCCAGTTTTATGATTATGACCTAAAATTAAGAGAGAATTTTGTCATTCATCAAATAAACTTTCTAAAATTGTTACTAAAAATGTACTGATCATTTGTCATTAATTAATTCTGTGTAGCCACTTCCCTCAAGAGCTCAGTTTTTATATGGAACAAAGATATATTAAAGGGCATGGTAGTGCACAAACCTACTGTTAGATCTTAATATCAACCATACGACTGGCACTGAATCATCCTCTATATGTGGCAAAAGTGCTGATATTTAAGAGGTTTTTTTTTTATTAATATAGGAAACTGGTAGGTAAAAAAAAAGTGCCTCTACTAACACAGTTTGTTGCCTTCTCTTCCATTTTTAGTCTTTGAAAGTTGCCTAGAACATTGATTTGTTGTGGATTATAGTCCCTGTATGTGTCAAAGATAGGACTTCAATTCAGGTCTTCTTGGCTTAAATTCAGGTTTATTCTTTTTTTGTTTTTTTTACCATTATACCACACAGTCTCTCAATGCCAAAAGAAGTATTCCCAGAACAAGAGAATGTCAGAGCTAGAAGAAACTTGAGCTCATTAATTTACCACTTTAATTTGACAAAAAGGTTATCAAACAGGGGAGGTACATGGCCAAGTTAGGCTGAGTAGACATTAGAACCCAATGCCCTGGACTACTATTCCAGTGCCTTATTTCTTTCCAGTACTCCACCAAATGCCAGTTTGGAATGAGCATTTTCAAAATCTGAAAGAAGACCTTATTGAAAGCAATTCCTGATCTAAAAGAAGTTGAAAGGACTCACAAATATTCTTAAGAACAGAAATACAATTGGTGCTTCTCATGAGATTTCTAGGTAGGAAATTAGTATCTAAAAATATTCTTTGAAATCCAACACTTTTGTTTCTGTCAGAGGAATATTTTCCAGGATTCAGACCTCCCTCCTACTAAGAGAGACAGATAGACAAAGAAGAATTTATCATTTGTAGAATGAGGGAGTAAGTAAGATTAGGTGACCTCTAATGGACTTGTGTTCTAAATCCATGAATAAAAATTCTAGACCGGGATAAATGGAAAATAGTGATTTTCAGCATAATGCGGAGGAACTTAGGATATTGTCAACTAATCAATCAACTGATATTTCCTAAGCACCTCTCATGAACCAGGCACTGTGGTAAGTGATGGTGATAAAAAACAGAAATTTGGAATACTTAGAAATAATAATAGCTGGTATATAGACAGACAGATAGATAGATAGATAGATAGAACATTTATTAAGAACTTACTATGTGCCAGACATTGTGTTAAGCTTTGAGGAATACACATACAAGCAAGACAGTCCCTTTTCTCAAGAAGCTTATAATGGAGAAAACATAAAAAGGGATGATGTTGAAAACAGATGGTAAGGTACTCACAAGGGGTCATAATGTCGAAATGACTGGGAGGTTGTGAGAATGATCTGGGCCCTAAAGAAATAAGGCAAAAGCTCATATAGCAGAATGTAGAGACCCAGAAGTGTAGTCCAAATTTCCATCATTGGTAGGAGACAAGGATGTGGATAAAGAGCTGGCATTCCAATAAGAGAGTCCCAAATTTAGTCTTTCTTCTGTGTAGACTCTATATAAGTCACTTATTTTTTTTGTCGCAATCAAATCTCACTCTCTAAGATTATTTGAAGATGGATTATTCTTCCTTGGTAAAGGAAATACTTCATCATGAACTCCCTATGGCAAAGAAACCACATGTGTGAATAGAGAGACAGACACACAGAGAAAGAGACCATCTCCCTCTAAAATTACCTTCAGCTCACTCTCTGTATATCGTGTTTATACATAATTGTTGGCATGTTGCCTCCCCCATTAGTGTCTGAGCTTCCAGAAGGCAAGTACAATTTTTGTCTTTCTGTGCAGTCCCCGCACTTAGAACACAGTGCCTGGCACAAACCAAGTGCTTAATATTTGTTGATTGACTTGACTTATGTAAGGATATTTACAATATCATTGGCTTATGAGTATTAAAATAATAATAAAGGGAAAAGCATGAAATAATATCTAGATTTGTGAATTTGGAGTCTGGAGAAATCTGAATTTGAAGCTTAGTTCTATATTTAACTAGCTATGGGAACATTGGTGAGTCTTTTATTTTGCCTCTTTGAATCTCAGTGTCTCCATCTGCAAAACAGGGACAAATATCAGAGAGACCTTCCACAAGAGGTTGTTATAAAACTCCAATGAGAAAATGAATGAAAAATGATTCACAAACCTTAAAGTACTATGTAACATCAGTTATCATTATTATTATTCAATGGTAAGAATAATGAAAATAAATATGGGACCTTTGCAAATGAAGATGAGAGACAAAGCTGAGGCAAAGATAAAGAGAGAATACTATTGAAAAATTATTTCATTTATACTGTTTCATTTGGTCTGAGTAACAATAGCACAATATACATAGGAGATATATTATTGTTCTCATTTGGAACCTAAAGGTACTTAAGACACAGGGTAGTTAACTGACAATTTACTGCCTTTGGACCTTTGACAAGTCACTTGCATTAGTGATCCTCTATTCCCCAACCCCTCTAGAAGGAGAATATTGTATCTATAGGAAGATATGATATAAGGACTTATAGATAATCTATAAACTCCATTACCACTCTTAATTTATGACCCTTGACTTACTCAAATTCTCACAGCAAAAGACAGAGCTGGGCATAGATTCTAGGTTTCTTGACTTAGTTTCTCAACTCTTAATTCAGTGTGTTCCAGATGTCTTTGATTAATACAATTTAGTATTAAGATGATAGTTTCGCCGTTTCATTTCATTTTTTTTACTCAATAAGAAAGACCTACAGTTTGTCTTCCCCCATTAGGATATAAGCTCCTTGATAGCAGGGTCTTTTTTTTTCAACTTGTACTTGTATTCTCAGCCCTTAGTATAGTGTCTGGCAGTGCATTGTATTTCCTTAAAAATGTCTTGTAAACTTTGCTTGCTGACTTGACTTTTATGCCAGTTGTTATGGGCAAGCATATCAGCTATAGCAGCTCCTCTATACCATCAAGACAATACAATCACAATTGTGTTCCTGGTGCTCTTATCAATGAAAAAGTGAGTACATACAATAATCACTTTTGAAAATGACAGCATTCCTATCCTGAAAATGCTTCTAAAAGTGCATCAATTTCAAGTCAGTGTTCACTGGCTGATGAATCCTAGTCCACTTCCTCTTATACCTTAACACACACATCACCCTTCATCCTCATATATATTAGTGCTCAGTATAGAAGAAATAGTAGACACTTGAGCAAAGATATGAAATTGACCAGCCTGGTGAGTTTCCAAGACAGTGGGTTTCCAAGAAAAAGGGGTGGGGTATTTTGGTGTCACATCATGTGTGATGAAGCAATGCAAAGGGTGGGGGGAGAGAATGTGGACCAGCAGTAATTGGATTTTTTGTCACTTCTCATCTCTCACTCCTCACCTTTCCTTTGTGATCCCCATGTCTGGAACCACTTCTCCCCACTGTTCCCACCAAAGAAGAACCAGGGGATCAGCTAAAAGCAAGAATTGCAGCCATATAAATGTCAAAGGGACTGTGCTTGTGGTAGTTGCTAGATTGAAACCAATTATATAAAAACTTTATTGAACAAGACTTCAGTAAGGAAAACTTAACCAGTTCTCTAAAGTTAAGCTGTTCTCTATCGTAACATTCTAACGAGGCAACAGAAAGTTCTAGAACTCTCAGGTTAACTCTCTGCTAATAAAAAATTAAGATTTTGAAGAAATCTGTAAGCTTGTATAAAGCAAAGTTTTATACAACATTTCTTTTCATGGTCACACAGTCCTGCAAAACATGGGACAGATGTAATTATCTTCACTTTGCAAATGAGAAATCAGGCTCATAGAGCTCAACCAGCTTGTCAAGAGTGGAAATAAGTGGCAAACCTAGATCTGTTTGATTCTAATTTCTAATCAGATCAGATTTGTAATCTAATCAGATCTAATCAACTCTAAGTCTAATCAGATCCTTCTTTTTCTAAGTTCAATTATTTTTCTACTATGCTATGCTGTCTATTTGAAATAAGGGGTTTAAACACTGGCATGGTCATATGTTCCCCAAGAGGGAAATCACTTAACTGCAAGGCAGTTATCTGACCTAAGCTAGGCAAATTTAAAAAAAAAAATTATTACCAATAGAGTATAAATAAAATATATAAATATGTAAAGTTGTTATATATTTACACATAATATTCAAGCATAAATGCATTATATATGTATACATATCATGTAAATATATATAGTATTATATTAGATTGTATTGTATTTATTATAGTTTATTATTTGTTTGCATAAAGGAAATTACTAAGTTGTGAAGGACATAGAACTTACACTTTACACCAAAACCACATAGAAAACAATTTCATGTTTGATGATTTCAAAATGTTAAGAGCTCACCATATATTATTGCCATGAATTCATATATGATGTGAGAGGCAGGGCAGAATGGGAGACAGATGGCTGGCCTCCACTGTCAGGAAGAACTGTATTCAAGTCATACCTCTGACACATACTTGAATGGGTCAGGAACTGAATGCTTAGTACCCCAGTCAATTAAGAAAACAAATTACAGTTTGTGCCAAACTGCATCAGTGAAGCAAATTTCTTGCTAATGTTCCCTACAGCCATGAAATTACAGGTCTGGACGAAAGTAGCAGTAATAGTAGTGGTGGTTGTGGTGATGGTGATGGTAATACCAAATTATGGTTAAAGAAATGCCTGATAATAAAAAAAAAAAATCCTGAATCTGATTCTTTGATTCAATCACAAACTTTAAGATGGAATTTTAAAAAGTAAAAAGAAATTCCATTTTTTATTCTTAATTATATCATTTCCTGTCTTACTGAACATTCTTGTTCTCTGTCTCTGCTTCTGCTCTGTCTTTGCTCTCTCTCTTTCCCTCCCTTTCTATCTCCATCTCTCTCTTTTTATCTGCCTGACTCTCTCACACACTCTTTCTCCTTCTATCCCTCACTCCCACTTTTGACAGCTTACATAGGTATGAAGAGATCTGTCATAAAAATGTAAACATGCTTAAATTTTAAACATTTTTTTTTCCTTCCCTGCTCTTCTGGTCAGTTTCTTTGCTCTTTTAACAAAGGGAGCACTATCTCTCATTTCTTAGCAAACTTACCTTTTTCTGCTAGAGGGTTACAACTGGAAGAAACTTTTTTCTAGAAAACCTTCAGTGCTCATTAGTTTCTGTGTTCATTGGTCTATAAGTAGGGATTGAAGAGGGAAGCAGTTATGTCGAGTCATTTTACAAAGGTCAGTAACAGAGAGTCCTGGGAAATTCTGTCATCTTAGCCCCTAGAGGAACAATAAAACTATGACTTATCTTGGACTCTGTTGAAGCTATGACACTATAATTTCAGTTAAAAGAAAATACAAGTGCTAAGTTCTTCTTTGGTTTACCTGGCACTAAGCAACGGAGGTGACTGATGTTTTGAGGTTTATTTTTCCACTAATGAATTTACAAAATGAACTGTCTAGTAATAGGATGTTAGAATCTTAAGTAGACAAGCCTCTAAGATGTGCTAACAGAATTAACATGTATTATGACTTCTTTACTCCTTAGAAAATGAAACAAAAAATAGTAGAAATATAATAACAACAACAATAAAAATCAGATTCTATAGGATACCTAAAAACGTGATAAATAGGCCACCGGAAGCTTGAAATAGAGCCTTTATAAACTAAGGCAAATCTCCATGCTACAAAAGCAAACCTCAAACAATCCGTGAAAATTCAAGAGATCTGTGATGGAAATGGAGCATTATTATACAAAGAACTATTGCCTACAGTTGCCTGAATATAACTTTAATTTGTAAATGCCCAAGAACAGGATTCTTAATAGGTGCTGCCACATCATGTATTCAAAATCTTCAAAATCTCCAAATTATTAAAAAAAACCTTTCAAAACATGGAGACTTATAAGAGATTATAACTCTATGGCCAAAAGGTTATGTACATGTCATCTACATCATCCTATCTATTCCTGGAGATGTTCTAAAGTTAATTTAACTGAATCATCATAAGAGCAGCATACATTCTAGTAGTATTATTCAATTACAGAAAGTATTCATTTTATCTGCCTACACAAAGGTCCATAATATATTAAATATGAAAAAATAATAGCAACATAATAACTTGGGCTTTTCTATCTGTATTCCATCAAGAAAGATAATGAAGTGTTGAAGATGATGGTGATAACAACTTTTGGTTAGATACAAGCCTTATGGAATCCTTGCATTTTGTTTAATCATTTTTCACTTTTGTTCAATTCTTTATGACCGCATTTGGGGTTTTGCTGGCAAAGATAATGGAGTAGTTTGCCATTTCCTTCTCCAGTTCATTTTACAGATGAGAGACTGAGTCAAACAGGGTTAAGTGACTTAACTAGGGTCACATAGCTAGTAAGTGTCTGAGGCCAGATTTGAATTCAGGAAGAGGAGTGTTCCTGATTCCAAGTCTACTGCTCTATCCACTGTGCCACCTAGCTGCCTAAGCATTATATATGCATAGTATAATTAAAATGTATCAGTAATATATGGACAAGACAATGAGACGGGAAGGGTAGAATGCTCTCGTCTTCCCAGTGCTGTCTGGATTTTAATTATACTACAGATAATGAACACAGATGACACCAAAGTAAACAGAAAATTTACAGTCACATAGATGGCAACTGCCAAGAGTATACTAGCACTATTTCTATAGGTGAAAGTATAGGAGGACAATAAGAGATAGAGGGGAGGGAATTTCACAGAAGATGTGAGTAATGGCATTGGGTTCACAACAGGAAAGTTGCATTATTAGAATAAGGTTTATTATATAAATAAAGGCACAGATGTAGCACACTCTAGATACCAAGGCGATACCGAGTATTTTTGGCAATCATGCTTTTCCATGACTGGGAAAAGAAGTAGTTTAGATGATGTAGACTATGTGAAGAAGTAGAAAAGGGTCACATATGCTTGACTGTGTGAAGCGCAGTTGTGTGTGTGTGTGTGTGTGTGTGTGTGTGTGTGTGTGTGTTTCCTCCTGTGACCAATTCAGATGAGAGTCAGGTTAAAGCATCAGCTGTTCTTCCTTCCCATCCTTCTTGTTTGAATAGATGGGTACTTGTGCACCCTGATTATGCAAGATACTTTTCTCTTAACTTTCTTGCCCTCTACACCCTCTCCTAGGCATTACTTTCCCCTTTTCCTTCCATTCTTTTAAAATCATCAACACATAACAGAATCTCAGGCTTTTAGTCTAGACTTCCTCTATGAGCACTGATGATGATAAGGTACAGAAGAAATACATGTATTATTGCCCCATATTTGAATTTAATTAGTTTATCCTTCTTTTGTCCCTTATGTTTATCTTTATATGATTTTAAACTCTTGTGTTTGAACCTCAAAGTTTTTTCATAGCTGTTCCTTTCATTAGGAATGTGTATCAATCTTCTATTTCATTAAACATCCAACTTTTTCAACTTTGCTATTATAGTTGACTGGGTAACATTTGTTTTGTGTTTTCAAAAAAAAAAGGAAAACAATATATAGATAATTTTAAAAAGAGAAGAAAACCATATAACTAGTATCAAAAATGAAAAGGCTGAATATACTAATAACAAAGATGAAACGGAAGGAATTATAAGGAGTTATTTTGCCAAATTATATGCCAATAAATTCAACAATTTAAGTGAAATGGAAGAATATTTACAAAAATATAAATTGCCTAAATTAGCAGAAGAGGAAATAAAACATCTAAACAGGTCTATTTTAGAAAAAAGAAATTGATAAAGGCATAAATGAGTTTCATAAGGAAAAAAGAACAGGACCAGATGGATTTCCAAGTGAATACTATCAAACATTTAAAGATCAACTAATTCCAACATTAAATAAATTATTTGTAATGAT
>NW_020945998.1:0-3782 GCF_900497805.2 Vombatus ursinus
TTCCAGTATCTTGCTTGGGCAACTTCCTCTGACTATTACTATACAGTCTGACTACAGACTAAAGAGCTAATATGCCTTGGTGGAGGGAGTTTATTTCCCTCCACCAATTATATTATGTTGCCTCCCTGATTAGTGTCTGAGCTTCCAGAAGGCAAGTACTACTTTTGCCTTTCTGTGCAGTCCCAGCACTTAGCACACAGTGCCTGGGACATACTCAGACTCTCACAGCAAATGACAGAGCTGGTCAGAGTCTAGGTTTCCTGACTCAGTTTCCCAATCTTAATTCAGTGTGTTGTAGGTGTCTTTGCTGAATGCTATTTAGTATTAATATGATAGTTTCCCTGTTTTGTTTTGTTTTTTTTACTCAATAAGACAAGCCTACAGTTTGTCTTTCCCCGTTAGTATATAAGCTCCTTGATTCTGGGGGCATTTTTTTTCTACTTGTACTTGTATTCTCAGCCCTTAGTACAGGATCTGGAGCACTGTAATTCCTTAAAAAATGCTTGTAAACTTGGCTTGCTGACTTGACTTCTATACCAGCTGTTTTGGGCAAGTATATCAACTATAGCAGCTCCTCTATACGATCAAGACAATACAATCACAAATATGTTCATGCTGCCTTTATCAATGAAAAGGTTAGTACAGACTATATTCCTTTACAAAAATGACAGCTTTCCTATCCTGAAAATGCTTCTAAAGATGCATCAATTACAAATCAGTGGTCACTGGCTGGTGAGTCCTAGCCCCATTCCTCTTATAACTTAACACACAAATCACCCTCTGGCCTCATAATCCCTGTACCCAAAGTTAGTAGTCAGTTGAGAAGGAAGATTAGATACTTGAGTAAAAATTTGAAATTGACAAGCCTGGTGAGTTTCCAAGACAGTGGGTTTCCAATAAAAAGGAGTGGGTTATTTTGGTGTCACATCATCTGTGATGAAGCAGTGAAAAGGGTGGAGGGAGAGAAGATGGGCCAGCAGGAATTGGCTTTTGTGTCTCTTCTCATCTCTCACTCCTCACCTTTCCTTTGTGATCCCCATGTCTGGAACCACTTCTCCCCACTGTCCCCACCAAAGAAGAACCAGGGGATCAGCTAAAAGCAAGAGTAGTAGTCATATAAATGCAGAAGGGACTCTGCTTGTGGTAGTTGCTAGATTGAAATCATATATAAAAATTTTATTGAACAAGACTTCAGGAAGGAAAACTTAACCAGTTCTCTAAAGTTAAGCTGTTCTCTATCATAACATTCTAACTAGGAGGTAACAGAAAGTTCTCGAACTCTCAGGTTAACTCTCTGCTAATAAAAGAATTAAGATTTTGAAGAAATCTGTAAGCTTGTATAAAGCAAAGTTTTATACAACATTTCTTTTCATGGTCACACAGTCCTGCAAAACATGGAACAGATGTAATTATCTTCACTTTGCAAACAAGAAATCAGGCTCACAGACCTCAACCAGCTTGTCAACAATGGAAATAAGTGGCAAAGCTAAATCTGTCTTATTCTAATTTCTAATAAGATCAGATTTGTAATCTAATCAGATCTAATCAACTTTATGTCTAATCAGATACTTCTTTTTCTAAGTTCAATTATCTTTCTACTATGCCACGCTGTCTATTTGAAATAACAGGTATAAACACTGGCATGATTATATGTTCCCCAAGAGGGAAATCAGTTAACAGCAAGGCAGGGAAATTATTTAAAAAATTATTACTAATAGAGGATAAATAAAATATATAAAGTTGTTATATATTTATATATAATATGCAAGTATTGGTGTACTATACATTTATATATCATATAAATATCTGTATATCATATTGTATTTATTATAGTTTATTGTGTGTTTGCATAAAGGAAATGACCAACTAATGAAGGAGGACATAGAACTTACACTCACACCAAAACCACATAAAACAAAATTTCATATTTGATGATTTCAAAATATTTAGAGTTCACAATATATTATTGCCATGAATTCATACATGATGTGAGAGGCAGTGCAAAAGGGTAGACAGAGGGCTGGCCTCACTGTCAGGCAGAACTCAATTCAAGTCATACCTCTGACATATACTTGAATGGGTCAGGGACTGAATGCTTAGTGCCCCAGGCAATTGACACAAGTTGCAGCTGGTGCCAAACTGCATCAATGAAGCAAATTTCCATACTAATGTTCCCTACAGCCATGAAATTACTAGTCTGGACAAAAAAGTAGTAGTAGTATTAGTGGTGGTGGTGGTTATGGCAAATTATGGTTAAAGAAATACCTCATAACAAAAAAATTCCTGAGCCTGATTCTTTGATTCAATAACAAACTTTTAGATGTAAAAGTAAAAAAGAAATAACATTTTTATTCTTATCAACAATTATATCATTTCCTGTTTTACTGAAAATTCTCTGTCTCTAACTTTGTCTTTCCTCTCTCTCTTTCCCTCCATTTCTATCTCCATCTCTCTGTTTTTTGTCTATTTGACTCTCTCACACTCTCTCTCTTTCTATCCCTTGCTCCCACTTTTCACAACTTACATAGATATAAAGAGATCTGTCATAAAAATGTAAACGTGCTGAGATTTAAACATGATTTTTTTTCCTTCCCTGCTCTTGTGGTCAGTTTTTTGCTCTTATAACAAAGGAAGCACTATTTCTCATTTCTTAGTAAATTTACCTTTTTCTGCTAGAGGGTTACACCTGGAAGATTCTTTTTTTCTAGAAAACCTTCAGATCTCATGACTTTGTGTATTCATTGGTCTATAAGTAGGGATTGAAGAGGGATGCAGCTATGCCCAGTCATTTACCAAAAATCAGCTAAGGAGAACCCTGGAAAATTCTGTCACCTTAGCCCCTAGAGGAACAATTAAACTATGACCTATCTTGGACTCTGTTGAAACTATGACCTACAATACCAGTCGAAAGAAAATTCAAGTGCTAAGTTCTTTGGTTTACCTGGCACTAAGCAACTGATTTGACTTATGTTTTCAGGTCTATTTTTCCACTAGTGAATTAACAAAATTAAATACTTAGTAATATGATGTTGGAATCTTAAATAGACAAGCCTCTAAAATGTGCTAACAGAATGAGCACAAATTATGACTTCTTTACACATTAGAAAATAAAACCAAATTAGTAGGAATATAATAACAACAATAAAAATCAGATTCTACAGGATACCTAAAAACTTGATAAGTGGGCCACCAGAAGCTTGCAAATGAGTCTTTGTAAACTAAGACAAATCTCCATCCTACAAATGCAAACTGCAATCCATCCTTGAAAATTCAAGAAATCAGTGATGGAAGTTGAGCATCATTAGAGACAGAACTATTGCCTACAACTGCTTGAATAAAACTTTAATTTGTAGATGCTCAAAAACAGGATTCTTTTTTTTGGCTAGGTAATGGGGTTAAGTGACTTGCCTAGGGTCACACAGCTAGTAAGTGTTATGTGTCTAAGGCTGAATTTGAACTCAAGTCCTCCTGAATCCAGGGCTGGTGCTCTATCCACTGTGCCACCTAACTGCCCCCAAGAAAAGGATTCTTAATAGATACTGCCACATCAAGTATTCAAAATCTCCAAATTATTTGAAAAAATACCTTTCAAAACATGGAGACTTAGAAGAGATTAAAACCCTATGGCAAAAAAGTTATGTGCACATCATCTACATCTTCCTATCTATTCCTAAAGATGTTCTAAAGTTAATTTAACTGAATCATCAGAAGAGCAGCATACATTCTAGTAGTATAATTCAATTACAGAAGGCATTCATTTTATCTGCCTGCACAAAGGTCCA
>NW_020945999.1:0-1032 GCF_900497805.2 Vombatus ursinus
GGGGGGTGTCTACCATAAGCCTTTGATGAATTCCCCTTTTGGAACGGGCAGATGAGAACAGTTTGTTCCAATGGCCATGAAAGCAACTGAAGCAGGCACTGTAGAGTGCGTATTACAACATATGTTGATTGTTTGGGGGAAAGGAGGAAATTCTCTCTACTGTCAAGGGATCAGTACTCAAGAAAGGCCTTAAGTAGGAAGAGGAATCATCTTACATTAGCTCTGAAAGAAAAATGGCAGAGTTGAAGATGGACTCCATTCCAAGAAGAGTGACATCCTCTGTAAAGGCTCATTTTTTATCCCACTGTCATCATTCTTCCTCGGCTCCTGTATCCAATTGGTCGTCAAATCTTCTAACAACAACCTAAATACGTCAGACGAGCACGCTTATCTCTCCACTTACATAATCACATCACGTCTCCTTTGATCCATTAAAAATAATATTCCAAGATGCCTTGTTCAAGTCACTCCCCTCTCCATTCCAGCCTCTCTTCAGCTGCCAAAGTGATGTTCTTACTTGATGGTTCTAATTATGTTGATGACTCATTGAGTAGTCTCCAGTGACTCCCTAGTCCATCTAGGACCAAAGCCAGACAATTCTGTCATTTAATGCCATTCATAATAGCTAAAACCTACCTCTCTAGCCTTCTCATTCTATGTACTCTAAGGGCCAGTCATATTGGCCTTGTTGCTGTTCTCCACAAATAATATTTTATTTTCCATCTACAAGCCTTTGTAGAGGGTATAGCTCTGGCTTGGAATGCAATCCATCTTTATCTCTGCTTCTAAAAATACTTAGTCCTTTCAAAGATCAATTAATATGTTCTTGTCTGAATACTGTGGGGTGGGGCCCAGATGTTAGAGAAATTTTCTTCCTTTCTCCCAAACAACTTGCATTCTGTTTATATTTTGTATATGATTATATACGTACCTGTTGTTTCCACCAATGAGTTTAAGCTCCTGGAAGGCAGGGGCTGTTTGATGGTTGTATTTGTTTGTATCTGAACACCTAGCCTTGTGCCTTACACAAAG
>NW_020946000.1:0-1864 GCF_900497805.2 Vombatus ursinus
TCCTAACATGATGATTTCATTGGGGTATACCACAGTAGTTATGGGAAACCTTAAGAAACTCACTCAGAACTAATACCTGCCTCACTGGATGGTTATGAGGAGCAAATCAGACGACACCCGTAAAGTGCTTTGTAATCCTTAAAACACCATATGAAATTAGCAATTATTATTATTATACCACCCCAGTGTCTGCCTTTCAAATAACCTTCCTGCCTTTCAGCATGCTAAAGGAAGGTGAAAGCATGGGCTTTTGATCTGGGGAACAAAGGCATCGCTGAATGCATCAGTTTACGTGCTAAGTCCATTCTAAGTTTTATAAGTACAAATTTGTGCTGCTATGTTTCATGCTTGATTTTTGCAGCATCTTATAGGCTACAAGGCCTTTTTAAAAATTGCCTCCCAATTTCTGACTTACTGTCTGGGTTAAACGATTCATTGCCTTCTCAAAAAAGTCGTCCTAGTGAAATTGCAAATCCAGGCTGATCTCTGAGGCGCCACTGCTATTCCCTTCTTGCTTTTGAGAACCCAGAAGAAGGCTCCACCTTTTCCTTTGCCTGTGACTCAGAGACACACTGCCATCATTTCTTTACGTAGTGAAACATTTTAAAATTCATCCTTTCTGCATGCAAATGGGGTTGGCTTCTGCACAGAGGAAAACCATCCCCCTCTCCTCTCCCCATTGGGGAGCTGTGCCCATGCTAAATGCCATGTTTCCCCAGATGAATTATAGCCCTGTGCCTGCTCTTCCCCAGTGTGGGCTGGGCTCTGTGGCCAGCAAACAAAGCAAACCAGAAATTGGCCTGGCAGCTGGAATGTGCCCGCTCAACAAGAAGCTTCTAGAAAAGAAAAGAAAAAAAGGAGTGCATAGTTAAGGGGCCAGTGACCGGGGTTCCTTCTGAGGGGCAGAATGCTGTATAGCCTGGCTAAGGCATCCTCTGAATTACTTTTCATAGAGTCACAGTTTTAAGGCTGGAAGGGACCTTAGCAGTCAACTAATATGACCCTGTCTTTTTACAGATAAGGAATCTGAAATATCGAAAGGGTAAGTGACTTGACCAAGGTCACACAGGTAATAAGGGGCAGAGTCCGAGCCTCTGATTACAAATCTAGTGCTCTGCCCACTGTACCACACTATCTCATAGATTTAAAACTCTGCTATTCAGAGAGAAAAAGAGAGAGGGAGAGGGAGAAGAAAAGGAAAAGAAAGAGGGAGAGAGAGACAGAGAGAGAGAGAGAGATGGACAGAGAGATAGAGACAGACAGAGAGATAGAGAGAAAGTTAGTTTTAACTTCATTGAAAAGATCCAAATCCAGTTTTTCCTAAAAATCTGATAGTTTTACTAAAAAAACTGACAGTTCTTTGTATAGCCACCCCTGCCCCTTCCAGCAGTCTGTAATCCCTTCACTTGGCACTAAGAAAAAGATACATTCGATTGGCTTTTGAGTGAAGTAGGAAAATTTAAGCAAGCTGGCCATTGGAACATGATTTATTGGAATGTAGCTCCAGAATCTTTTCAACGTCATTCTACTTCTAGGATTTTGTGCTCTGGGAAATATATTGTAGCAAAATGAGGCTGAATAGCAAAGCACTTTGTCACACATCAGCATCATCATTCCTGTAGTGTTTTGAGGTTTGGGAAACACTTTATAAATATCTCATTGTATCCTCCCGATCACCCTGTCAGTTCCTGCTATCATACAGAGAAAGAATCTGAGACTGACAAAGGTTAAGAGACTTATCCAATGTCACATGGCCAGTAATTGTCTTCCTGACTCCAGATGCAGTGCCAACAGATCTATTAAATCATTGATGCTTTATTGTATATTTTCAATACTAAAAACCTCCTCCTTCTGAGTAAGTTTT
>NW_020946001.1:0-1741 GCF_900497805.2 Vombatus ursinus
GACTGTCTGATCATATGAATCAAGTGAACAATAAAACTGAGCGAGGTTTTTTCTATTATTTCTTTCAATGAATCTTGAATAATTTTAAAGAATGAACTAATGAATCTACAAAGACCAACTATGTGTCTTGTATGGTTCTAGGCACTGGGGATAGAAATCCAAAGAATAAATTAATCTCTAAGTTCAAGGATATTCTATCCCAATGGGGGAGAAAACAAATATAATAAAATACATACAGAATCAATATGATAAAAATAAATGTTAACAAGCACAAAGGTGTAAAATACAAGGTATTTTGGAAATAACACAAATAAGAGCATCCAATGACTCAGCTCAGAAGGTTGTGTGCTTGGGAATCATGGAGGAAGTGACGTGGTAGAATGGACAGACTCCAAGTTTTGGAATCCTGCATTCTCATCCCTCCCAGCTCAGTGACCCTGGACAAGTCACTTAATCTCCATAGACCTCAGTTCTCTCATCTGTAAAATGAGACAGCTGGACTCAGGTCCCTTTTAACACTAAATCTATGTCCCACAGAGGAACAGGAGTTTAATTCAGCAATCTTACTAAGTGCCTAGTACTGTGTAAGGAGCTGGGGTCATAATGACGGAAGGGAAAGAGTTGACGGTCTTTTGTAGGGGAGTTCAGGCAACATTAAGACTGTCTGTTTGTTTTGGGAGGAACTAGAGCATCTTGGGAGAGCCTGGTCACAGGTCATGGAGAAGCAGCCAGCTTCAGGGAGATGATCTCTTTAGTAGGCATCAGCTACATCCCCACAAAGCCAGGCAATGCCACCAATGCCAGATGCTTCTTTGGAACTTTCTGAGCCAGGAATGGAATGTTTGTTTTTTTCACCCTGCAAGAGCTTTCATTAAAAGATTGTTTGCAGAAGAAAAAAAAAATAATTAAAAGTGAATGGATGTAATTCTTCTGTCATAACTAATATTAATTAAAGGTAAACATAGCATCAATTTTCATTTCAGGAAAGATGACAACAATCACAGCTCAAAGTTTAATGGCATTTTAAAGTTAGCAAAATGTTTCTTTTAAAACCTTCTTGAGAGAGGGGAAGAGTTTTATCCCCATTTTCCAGGTGAGAAAACTGTGGCTGAGAGAATTAAGTGACTTGCCCATGGTCATTCAGCTAGTAAATAATGGAGCCATGAAATCTGCTCCTGACTTCAAGGCTTATATTGATCTCATTACATTGTCCTGCCTCTCAAGAGGGTATATTCATCTAACAAAGAGACTGAACCAGCATCACTTGGATCCAGAGGTCAGTACTAAGAAAAAGGGTTGAAAATCGCCTAGACCCTTATTGGCATAAAATAAGAAAAACCTTCTTAATAATTAGCATTGTTCAATAGTAGAATAGATTGCCCAAAGTGTAATGAGTTCTCTGTCACCAGAAGTAGTGAGTTATCCCATCACTGGAGGTCTCTAGGCAGAAGCTAGATGATGACTTGTCAGGTACATTTTAGAGAGGTTTCTCTTTGGATGCAGGTTACTTAAGATGGCATCTGAGGGTCTTTCCAACTGAGATTCTGTGCCTCTAAAATGAAACCTGAAAGTCAGAGTTCAATCCAAGCCAGGGAATTGTCTAAAGAAAATGAAATAAATCATATAGGCAAGTAACTTAATGACAAGGAACTAGTAGCCAGTATGTCTTCCTACTTCTCACAAACCCCATGTGAGCCAGGCGGTCATTGACTGGGGTTCAATACCCCAAGGCTACCTTCCT
>NW_020946002.1:0-3213 GCF_900497805.2 Vombatus ursinus
ATCAGCAGAATGTTTGGGAGCAGTTGGACTTCTCCTGTAAAAGCATTTATTGGGATGCCAGTATGATAAGTCTCTCAGGAAGGGTCTGTGGAGGGTGAGTGGAGGTCTGGGCTCATACGCATTGAGTTCAGGGAGCCCTGTGTGTGTGCCTGAGCAGAGGGCAATGTCAACTGTAAACCAGGATGGTAGAGGGCACACCCTGAGAGAGATGACTCACTAGTAGACCACAGCACCAGAGAGAAGACTGGGGAGAAACACTGGTGGTCACTAGAACCTTAGTGGTGTGCTGGTGCCCAGAACTGATGAGCTCCTAGAAGGCAGGGGACATGCCTTGGTGTTTTTATCATCAAGAACAGTTCAAGCACTGCCTTCAACATGAATCCTTCCCTGATTTCTCTGACTGCTAGCATTTTCCCCTCCCCAAACTACCCTACTTTTTATGTTTTATTTGTTTTGTATCTTGCTCTGTGGCTACATGTTGTTTCCTCCAAAAGGATGTAATCTTTTGGAGGACAGTGCTTTTTTTTTGGTATTCGCATCCCCAGTATCTAGCACAGTGTCTAATAATAATTGCTAGCATTTATATAGTACTTTTAGGTTTGCAAAGCATTTTAAAAACATTAACTCATGTCCTTACAACAACCCTTAGAGGAGGTAGCTACTGTTATTACCCTCATTTTATAGCTGAGGGAATTACGGCAAATAGAGGTTAAGTGACTTGCCCAGGGTCATACATCTAGGAAGTGTCTAAGGATGTATTTGAATTCAGGTCTTCCTGATTCTAGGTTCAGCTCTCTCAACTGAGCCTTGTAGCTGCCTCCTTCATGTGAATGAATGAATGAATGAATGAAAAGCACTCCATCCATTGTTACTGGTTTTTCCCTTAGGTATCAAAGAGAATAAGCCTGTTCTCTCTTCCATAGGACAGCCTTTTCAGTACTTGAAGACAGCTGTTGTACCTCCTGAGTCTTCTCTTCCTTATTCTAAACATCCCTATTTCCTATTACTGAATCCCTAAGAGTTTATTCATCAGGAATTGAGGAAGTTTGTTTAGGTGATTTTGAAGGTTCCTTCAAGGTCTATCATTCTATCTATTCTCAGTTTTTCTTGAATGATCTCACTAATTCATGTGCCTTCCAACCAAGTAGGTTGACTCAGAGAGATTGTATCAGTGTGTTTTGGCCAACACCATTCAGTTCGATAAACATTTATTAAGTACCTACTATGTGTCAGGCACTGTGCTAAGCACTGGGGATACAAAAAGAGACAAAAGACAGTCCCTGCCCTCGAGGAATTTACAGTCTAACTGGGAAGACAACATGCAAACAAATACAAACAAAGCAAGTACTATCCTGGATAAATAGGAAATGACTTCCACCTCCTTTCCCCCTGAAGTTGCATTTGTTCAGCTCTAAGAGAGGTCTTGGCCACAGTTCTAGAGACAGCCCTGTGCATTCATTCCTATGTTCTAGACTCTTCTCGACAGGAACTCTGCAGACTCTTAACAGAGAAGAATATGCCATGTTAATACTTTAAGATCAGCAAAAAGTAGAGCAATCTCTCCAGATTTGAGAGGCCATGGAATTAAAGGGACAGAATCTGTTGCAACCAATGGGATCATTCAGGGACAGAGGTGTGCATGACTCATTTGTGCCTTTTGTAAAGTATGTTATTTAAGCATCACAAGCCCAGGTGGGACTTCTCCCTTGGTCATTTAACCAAAAGGAAATGGTAGAACCAAATCCATTAATATTTCTACAAGGTAGACAGAGAGATTTTCTGAATATGAATGTTTTCACTTGTAATGGAAATGAAGAATCTTTGAAATCTCTTTAGCTGGGTGAAGAGGTGACCATTGGTTACTAATAATGCTAACAACAACAACAACAGTAGTTATTAATAGTCCATGGAATAATGAATACAAAATAATAAAAGCAGCAGAGGCCACATAAAGTGGGGGACAGAACCACAAAGACCTGGGTTCTAGTCCTGCCTCTGACACCTCCTGACTGTATGACCCTGGACAAGTTACTTAACCTTTCAGAGCTCAAAGCAATTATCTGAGACTCTAAATTTTAAAGTAGGTGCCAACTTTTACTGATCTAGGAAGTTTTCTTACTGTGGATCTCCCTGTGTTAATGATGCTATGGATCCAGTCCTCATCCCTGTCTTGTAGAGGGGTTAGGATCAGTATGAAAATGCATAGAATACAATGCAGAAAGATAGAAGTGTGGTAACAGAGGTCCAGATGAAGTTAGTAGGGGCTGGGGGTTGCTCAGATGTCACTGTTGCCTATGGAAATCTGGGATAACCTCATGGAGGATGTGCTACCTTGAAGGGTGAGGAGGATCTTGGTAGGTAGAAGAAGAGGGAAGGAAGGGGTAGCTCCTGGATTAGGAATGGCATAATCACAGTGGGTGTTGGGGTAGCAATATGATCTAAAGAAAAAATTCTTAGTAATTAGAACTCTCCCAGGGTGGAATGATCCTCTTAGGAGGTAGTGGGAGTCTCCTAAGTAAAAGTCTTTAGGTGGAGACTAACTAGGCCCCCGATTTGTTGGAGAAGCTATAATTCTGATTGCTGTAATTTTATGAGAATGAAAAAGAGAAGATTCTGGCATTCATATGGCTTTTCTAATGGAAACCATCCAAATAATATTAACATTAACAATAGTAATAATAAGAATAAATTAATAGCTTCATTAAAAACAAAATATAATTTGCCTATATGGTGCCTCTCATCATCATAAAGTGGCTTATTCCAATATTCCTGTGAAGGAGGCAGTGGTGAGGAGAACACTTCTGAAAAACAGAGAAAATGAGGCACAGAGAGATGACGACTCTCTCAAGTCACCATCACATTCAACAACTATGTTGGATGAATGAATGAATAGTAGAATCAAAGAATCACAGAACTGGCAGTCATAAGCAAGTCTTGGGTGATCTAGGAGAAAGAATTCAGTGTCCCTTGGTTATTGGGCTCCAGCTCTGGTTTTATTCAGGGGTTTGGCTGCCACTGCCCAAACACACTTGGCTTCCTAGTCATTACTTCCAGGATTCATGACAGCAAAGGTTTTCCCACTCCCTACCTCATCCGACTCTTGCCTGGAGTGACAGATCTGAGCAGGGCTTGGCCCTTGTTCCTATGAAAAGTGAGGAGGCCAACTTTCCTCCCAGCCTTCTGTCTCTTGCATGATGTGGCATCCCAAAGCTA
>NW_020946003.1:0-7444 GCF_900497805.2 Vombatus ursinus
TTCTGGATTGGGTAAACCCTTTCAGATACCATATTTAACAATATATGCCATGAGTTCTCCTTTTTCTCATCTTATATCACCCATGTTCCTTCTGCTGCTATCTCCTCCTACTTCACCTGTCTCACACTAAGAAGTGGTCTTTCCAAGCTAACTCTTCTACCTGCACAAACCATCCAATTCCATCTTGTCTCCTCCAATAGATTTAACACTTATTTTCAATCTCTGTCTACTATTTCCTTCCCTATTCTCTATTGTTTCTCCTAATCCTCAAAAAAGCCCTCATTTTATCCTTCCATTTCCACTAACACTTCATAGTGTTTGATATTTTCTTCTGTTTAATCATGTTTCTAGTTTTGGTTTTGGTTTTTTTTGGACTTACTACCAGTCTCAGCTCCATTCCATACTCTTTGATTTGGTTGTCAGGCCTTGTTTGGGCCTGATGTTACATTTCTGGGTTCCTCTTTCCTTGGTGTGTCTATGTTCAGGGTACTGGCAAACTTCATTGTCTATGGTCTGAGGTTAGCTGTCCCTGGTCCCTAGGTGGTCTCAGTCCCTCCTGAGTCTTCTCTGATCAAGGTAATTGGTGCTCTTCTGTTCCATCCGGGGCTTCCTAGATCAAAGCACTGGGTGGTCTTTTTTTTTTTAAAGGTTTTTTTTGTTGATATCTTTTGTCTTTACATTGCTCTGTATCCCTATTCCTGCCTCATCTCAAATAGTCATCCCTTATAATTTTTTTTCAATTGCTAGCCTTTATAGCTTATTTTCAGGCTGGCAAAGCACTTTACATGTTAACTAATTTAATCCTCACAACAACCCTGTGTGCTAAGTGTTATCATTATCCCCATTTTCCAGATGAAGAAACAGAGGCACATAGAGGTTAAGTGACTTGCCTAGGATCACATAGCTAGTAAGCGTCAAGTGTCAGAGGTAGGATTTGAACTCAAGTTTTCCTGACTAGAGTCCTGTACTTTATTCTGAATGCATCCAACTGCCTAAAAAGGGTGGGGAGGTGATTTAGTATGACCAATCAAAACATCAAAAAAAAAAAATCTGGCATGATAGAAATGTTCCAAACCTGTAGAACCTCAGCCTCTTCAAAAGATTGGGGGAAGGAGTCTTCTCATATCTCTTTTTTGAGGACAAATTTGTTCTTCATTATTTCACAACATTCATTTAAAAATATTTTGTGATCATTTTTCTTTTGATTTACATCATTACAGTTACTGTGTTTATTGACTGAGTGGTCTTCTGTCACTCCTGAGTTTCCTTGATCAAGTGGTCTCCACTCCCCTCCCCCAGTGCCCTTGAGTTGTTGTTGTGGTGCTGGTGGTGGTCTTTTTCTTCTACTATTTCCAACTTCTCCTTCTCTTCCTTCTTCCTCCTTCTCCTGCATCTTTTTTTTTTCTCAATTCTTACCTAGCCCTTAGTCATTGAATGCTTATAAAGTCAGACAAACTGAGACTTTGGAAAGACCTTAATTTGGAAAGGCCAAGGTCTCCCACTGCATCCTGGGCCATCACCAGTCATCTTGACTTTTGTCTTGCCACTGGACTTTGATGATTCTGGAGGAGTGAGGCTGACAACTTTTGCACAGCTCTGCCTCACTTAAACCCTCATGATAGCATTGGTCCTCTTTCAAGAATTAAGGATAAACAACAACAATTCTCTGAATTGGGCAGGGGGATGGACTTCTATCCTACATGAAGCTTTAATCACTGGGATACTTGGTGATCTTCTGTCCCTCCTTGAGTTTCCACAATTAAGGGTAACTGATTGTCTTCTATTCCTCACTGAAATTTCCATGGTTGGAGTGTTAACCTTTTCCATCTTCTCTGAGACTTACTTGTTTAGGGTACTGGATGATCTTCTGACTTCCTCGGTACTTCTTGGATTAGGCACCTGGATCTTTTGTGTGCCCCTCGGGACCTCCCTGTCAAAATTCTGCCTCAAGTGCTACTGTACGTGTCTGGTCTGTTTTCCTGTGCTTGTTCCTGCTGGCAGGAATCATCTTCCAGGAACCACAGCTTCTGGCTATGTCTTTCTGTTATCCTGTGCTGGATGAAGAAGGTTTTTATTCAATCCAATCTCAGTGGATTTCTTGGCCATTATTCAATCTAGTGCTCTTTCTCTATCATTGCTGGAAGAAAAGCAGGAGAACAGGGCTCCTGGGTGACCTGCTATGTTGCCACCCTAACCAGAAATGCATCCATTATGTAGTTCTTTTGAATAGGATTTCCTTTCTATTTCTGTCTCCTAGATTCTGTTATTACCATATAGAAATGCTATTAATTTTTTTTTTTGGGGGGGGGGCTAGGCAATGGGATTAAGTGACTTGCCCAGGGTCACACAGCTAGTAAGTGTTATGTGTCTGAGGCCGGATTTGAACTCAGGTCCTCTTGAATCCAGGACCAGTGCTCTATCCACTGCACCACCTAGTTGCCCTATTAATTGTTATAGGTTTATTTTGCAGCCTACGTCTTCACTGAATCTATTGTCTCAATTTGTTTCTTTGTTGATTCATACATAGGTATGGTTCTGTCTTTTCTTTGCCTTTCTTTATTCCTTCAACATCTTTCTTGTCTATTACTCTTGCTAGCACTTTTAAGACCACATCAAGTAATAGTAGGGAAAGGGGGTGCCCTTGACCCCTGGATCTATTGGTAAAGCTTCCAGTGTTTCCCTATTACATATGATACTAGCTTTTGGTTTTATATAGATACTTACAATATTAACAAGATCTGCCTGTGCCTGTTCTTTGTAGGATTTTTAAAGCATAAAATAGTGTTGATATAATTATGCAATTTTGGGTGTTTTAGTTAATATATTTAGTTAACATATTAAATAATATATTAATTATACTGTTTTCCTAATGTTGAATCATCCTTATATTGGTAATATATATCTAACATGATCACAGTGAATGATTTTTAGGATTCATTTCTACAGTCATTTTGCCCAGATTTTATTTAAAATTTTTGAACTGATATCCATTAATGATATTGGTATGTAATTTCATCCTTCCTTGTTTTCAGTACAGCTCTTTCCTTCTTTTTCTTCTCCCTCCATCTACATAGGGTATCATAATCTTACCTACCTGTGTGCTGCATTAGATTATTACTATCCACTAAAATACTTTACTAGTGTTTTTCTTTTTCAGTTTTTGAAAATAAATTGTGCAGTATAGGTATTAACTGTTCTTTAAAATTTGGTAGAATTCTCTTGTAAATCTATCTGGATCAAGGCTTTTTTTTTCCTTTGAGAGTTCCTTTACAGCTACTTCAATTTCCTTTTCTGAGATTGGGTTATTTAAAATCTCTATTTTTATTTTACTTTTATATTTCATTGACAATATTCTATTTTCATTTTATAGACAATTCTTTTTTTAATTCTCAGTTTTGTTGACATATAACTGCATAGTAGTTTCTTAAAATTCTTTTAATTTCTTCTGAGTTTGTGGTGATGCAGTTGATCACTCTTTCTTCCTCGATATTCTTTTCTCTCTCGGTTTTCGGAATACCACTATGTCCTAGCTCTCCTCCCACCTATCTGAACTCTCCTGTGTCTCCTTTGCTAGATCCTCTTCCAGATCATGCCTTCTAACCGTAGATGGCCCTCTGGGTTCTGTCTTGGGTCCTCTTTTCTTCTCCTTTACACTGCTTGATGATCTCATCAACTCCCATGGATTTATCATCTCTAGGTTGATGACTCTCAAATATACCTAACCTGCCTGAAACTTTCTGCTAACCTCCAATCTCAAATCTCCCACTACCTTTCAGACATCTCAATTCCGATGTCCAATAGAAATCTTAAACTCAATATGCTGAGTATAAAATTGAATTCCTAATCTTTCCCCCAAACCTCCCCACTCTTATCTTTCCTATTACTATAGAGGGCAACACCATCTTCCCAGTCTCTCAGGCCTACAAGCTAGGAGTCATCTTGGAATCCTTACTATCTTTCCCTTCCTATATCTAATTTGTTGCCAAGGCTTGTCAATTTCATATCCTTTCATTTCGTTCACTAAACCTTTAACTCAGTGCAGTGGGTTCAACCTTAAAGATGTTGCTCTAAAATCTAATGGCAAAAACATCTATCTCACAGGACACTGCCCTTATGCAAGCACTGAGTATAACTAAGGCATCCAACAGAAAATGGGTTTATTTAGGACCAGAAGGGGGCCTGCTAGGTGGCATAGCACACTTTGGAATCAGGAAGACTCCAAGAAGACTCATTTCCTGAGTTTAAATCAGGCCTCAGACACTTACTAGCTGTGTGACCCTGGGCAAGTCACTTAACCCTATTTGCTTCAGTTTGCTCATATGTCAAATGAGCTAGAAAAAGAAATGACAAACCACTTCAGTATCTCTGCCAAAAAAACCCCAAACGGGATCAGGAAGAGTCAGACATGACTGAATAACAACAAAAGACCATAAAGAACAAAAAAAGTATTTTTATCTGAGTCCTTAGTGAAGGAATTTGGGAAAGCTCTCCATGGTAAGCTTCATTTGCCTCTGCAGAAGTCAGGCAAAACTATAGCTCCAAGCACTGAAGTCCCTGGCTTGTGAGGGGATTCTCAGGCCCTGCTGCTGTTGCCAATTCAGCATCCTAAATACACTTATAGGTTCAATATCTCTGGCTGCTCCAACAAGGAAGCCTCTGTTTAGTGCCACCAGGACTGACACAGCTTCGCTTAGGTATTTTTCTCACTTCGAAGTGGACAAAATCATTTCTCTCCTCTACATTTTTAACATGACTATAATTTCACTGGGGAATACTCGTTCACAAAAGTATGTGTGTCTATGTATACACACACATCTGTGTGTATATACATATACATCTACATACATAGATTTATGTATATACATCTACATATACTTGTATATATCTACATATACACAGATATTCAGTCATACACATATATATGTAAAATATATATGTATATTCAGTCATGTCAGACTCTTCATGACCCCATTTGGGGTTTTCGTGGCAAAGATACTTAAGTGGTTTGCCATTTCCTTCTCTAGCTCATTTTACAGATAAGCAAACCAAGGCAAACAGGGTTAAGTGACTTTCCCAGGGTTACAAAGCTGGTATCTGAGGCTGGATTTCAACTCAGGTCTTCCTGACTCCAGGCCCAGCACTTACATATATGTACATGCATGTGTACATGTGCTCGTGTGTGTATATATGTATATCTGTGTGTGTACATATATATACACATATGTACACACACACACACACACACACATAAAATAAAGTTGATCTTTGAAGGGATATAGAGGTCCCAAGAGATAGAGCTGAGGAAAGAGAGCATTCTAGACATGGCGTTACAAAACTAGGTGACTGGAAGAATGGTGATGTACTCAACAGAAATATAAAAAGTAAGGAGAAGAAGGGTGGGATTAAGGGTTTTCATGTTTGAGGTACCTATGGAACATTCAGATGCATATGCCCAGCAGGTAGCTGGAAACTCAAGATTGGTGCTCAAGAGAGATGAGTTATCTGCATGGAGATGATAGTTGAACTGAAGGGAACTAATACAATTACTGAAAGTACAGACAGAGAAGTAAGGAAAATCTGGGAGGGAATTCTAAGGTATACCCATGCACAGGGGAAGGGTCATAGATAATTAATCTGCAAATGAGACTGAAGATTGGTTAGACAGGTAGGAAGAGAATGACAAGCTGTGTTACAAAAACCCGTGTTTCACAGAGATTTGTTGAAGTATCCTACGTATAAGGATTGAGAAAAGATCATTAGCAATAAAGAAATCATTTATCACTTTGGAGAGAGCAGTTTCAATCACGCTGGTGGGGATGAAAGCCTGACTGCAAGGAGCTGAAATGCAAACAAGTAAGAAAGTAAAGGCAATGAGTATAGATATTTTTAGCTGCAAAATGGAAGTCAAATATCTCATAGAGCACTCTACCACCTCAATATTCAATATTCAATATAAGGGATTATATATAGGGCAGGTATTATTATGTTTACCACTTTATATATGAGGAATGTAGATCTCAGAAATATTTAAGTGCCTCAGGTCACAAAGCTAGTAAATGGCGGTCAGAACTAGATCCTACTAGGCTTCAGTCCCATCCCCCTTCCCTTATACTACAATGATAAACATGTGACAGTACAAATTGGTTACATAGACAGTAAGTGCTATCAGAGGAGAACAAGAGGGAGTAGGAACAGCAGAAGAATCCCTTCTAGAGCAGGAAAGGTTTGGACTACACGTTGAAGAATGTGTAGGATGGATCTCTTCCCAGATTAAGGTTTTTTAAATGCATATAATACACTGGATTGTGAGGGAAACTAATTTTTTTTTTCCTTTTTGGTGAGGCAATCAGGGTTAAGTGACTTGCCCAGGGTCACACAGCTAGTAAGCGTCAAGTGTCTGAGGCTGGATTTGAATGCACATCCTCCTGACTTCAAGGCCAGAGTTCTATTCACTATGTCACCTAGACATAGTTTCCCCAATGGAAACTAATTTTATTGAAAGTTATTAAATATTTTAAAAACAAGTTAATAGGTCCCAGTTTATGAAACCCTAGTGTAGGATATGGATAGGTGGAGGAAAAGAATAATATTTTAGAAAGGAGCAATAGCACAATTAAAGACTAGGATATAAGAAAAATAGTTAACATTAAGATTTCCAAAACACTTTAAAATTATCTCCTCTGAGAACAGAAGAATTCATGACCAAACAGGAGATAGAGAACATTACGAAAAGCAAAATGGATAATTTTGATTACATTAAATTGAAAAGTTTTTGCACAAAGCCAATGCAATTAAGATTAGAAGGAAGGTAGAAAATTGGGAAAGAATTTTTACAAACAGTCTCTCTGATAAGGGCCACATTTCTAAAACATATAGAGAATTAAGTCAAATTTATAAGAATACAAGCCATTCCCCAATTGAAAAGTGGTCAAAGGATATGAACAGACAGTTCTCAGATAAAGAAATTTAAGCCATCTATAGTCATATGAAAAAATGCTCTAAATCACTATTGATTAGAGAAATGCAAATCAAAACAACTCTGAGGTACCACATCACACCTATCAGAATGGCCAACATGGCAAAACAGGAAAATGATAAATGTTGGAGAAGATGTGGGAAAAATGGAACACTAATGCATTGTTGGTGGAGTTGTGAAATGATCCAACCATTCTGGAGAGCAATTTGGAACTATGCCCAAAGGGCTATAAAAATGTGCATACCCTTTGACCCAGCAATAGCACTTCTAGGTCTATATCCCAAAGAGATCATACAAATGGGAAAAGGACCCACATGTACAAAAATATTCATAGCAGTTCTTTTTTGTGGTGGCAAAGAATTAGTAAATAAGGGGATGCCCATCAATTGGGGAATGACTGAGCAAGTTGTGGTATATGAATGTAATGGAATACTATTGTGCTATAAGAAATGATGATCAGCCTGACTT
>NW_020946004.1:0-8715 GCF_900497805.2 Vombatus ursinus
TAGAGTGCTATTCTTGTGTGTGTGTGTGTGTGTGTGTGTGTGTGTGTATAAAGGTGAATCAAGAGAAAGTGAGACAGCCTCTTCACTACCACCATGGTGAGTGGACATCCTATGGTGATGTTATAGAAGGATATGAAGAAGAATCAAGGATGAACAGGCATGGACAGGTTCGATCTGCATCATTGCTCAATGCAGAAAAGTTTGATATTTGAGATCACGGTTCAATTTGAGTGAATTGTTTATTATTTCCAACTTTCTGGCAGACCTAGCAATTCCGGCTTCATGAGCCAACCTGTTTTTTTTTTTAAAAAGTCAGCAGATTTTTCCCAGTTCTTGACTTAGCCCAAATGTGTTACACAAGGAATATGTTGAGTCTGGCTCAACAAGTTGGCTGACCACCTCTGGGAAATCATTACGGTCTGATAAGATTTAGACATTCTAGGTTCTAATTTAAGTTATAGCTGGATGGTATAGTGGATGAAGTGAAAAAGAGCCAGGAAGTTGTGAGTTTGAATCCTGCCTCAAATACTTACTAGCTGTACGACCCTGGGCAAGTCACTTACCTTTATCTACCTCAGTTTCTTCATCTGTAAAATGAGTATTATAATAATAGCACCTACCTCCCAGGGTTGTTGTAAAGATCAAATGAGATAACATATGTAAAGTGCTTTGCAAACCTTAAAGGGTTATATAGATGTTAGCTTTTATTATAGGAACCCCTCACTCATTCTGGATTGAAGGCTTCCAAATCTCCCTTTATCTGTCCCATAGGAAGGTTTGTATAACATTTACTATGATGTCTTCTAAGGTCTGACATATAGGTTCCTTTAAATGCCTCTGGATTCCCTAATGTTTGGCATAGGCTATTCCTTTCAGGAGTCAGCTCCTTCTTTGTATCAGGGCAGGTAACATCATCTCAGGATGTGGCTCCTCCAAGGGAGGTTTGGCTGCTTTCTAGCTACTGGTGTCTTTGCAAAAAGACTTTTGGAGGGCGTGTGGTGAAGGTATCCAATTACCTCAGTCCTGCCTTCATGTCAGCCTGGGTCTTGCCCATCGATCTAGTCTAATAGAATTGTAGCCTGAATTCAAAACAGCTTGCTTTTCCCTCCCCTGCAATTCCCTGCCATTTCTAGGTTTAAGGAAGCAGAAATGCAGGGAGCCGGTACTGAATTGCCTTTTTTTTTTTTTTTTTTTTTAGTCATAAAGGGATTGTGTAGTGTCATTAAAATGGATCCTTGGGGAGAATTTTATACAACTGATGGTAATCTGCTTTATGGGACTCATGCCATACATGCCCTCCTCCTCCACATGACAGTCCAAATATCTGAAGTTATCAAATCCCACCACACCAAGTCTTCTCTTTTCTAGGCTAAACATACCCAGTTCCTTCATGATCCTTATATACCATGAACTCAAGGTCCTTATCCTGTTTGCCCTCCTTTGGACACTCTCCAGTTTATTGGTGTCCTTCTTAAAATGCACCCAGAAATAAGCACAATGCTTCAGATGAGGTCTGATGAGGGCAGTGTACAGTGAACTATCACCTGCATATTCCTGGAAGCTCTGCTCATCTGAAGTTATGCCCAAGATCGCATTTGCAGTTTTTCTGGCTGTCATAGCACACTGCTGGCTCATATCAAGCTTGCAGTTCACTAATACTCCAGCTCTCTTTCTTTTTAAGAACACCTGCTGCTTAACTATGCCTTTGTTATCTTATACTTGCAAATTTTTTGTGTACCCAAATGCAAGATTATATTGAATTTTATCTTATTACATTTGACCCAGTGGTCTAGCCTGGCGAGACCTTTTTGGATTATGACTATCATCCACTGCGCTAGTTATCCCTCCTAGTTTCGTGGGCCTACCATCTATGCCTCTGTCCACGGTCACTGATGAAAAAGGTCTCACAGGGCCAAGCCCTGATTTCTGGAGTACCCCTTTGGAGCCCTTTTGCAACTTCATCTACTGGTCAAACAGGGGATGCTCCCTCTCTGTTGGCCATTCATGGGTCTGGCTGTCAACTTTACAATTGTTGGGGAGGTTGTGACTTCTTGGCTAGGAAGCACATGAGAAGAAACCCAGGGAAGGAAACTGGTAAAAACACCCAAGAAGATGCATCATTGTTCCTTGTGCCTGGAATGTATCTCTTTCTCACCTTAGCATTTTACCACCCCAAGTTTCTTTCAAAGCTCAGTTCAAGCAACAAATGTGGCCTTTTCTCAACCCCAAAGTTTCTAGGGGCTCCAGGAAAAAATTACATTGTATTTATTTTGTTTTTGGCTAGGCAATAGGGTTAAGTGACTTGCCCAGGGTCACACAGCTAGTAAGTGTCAAGGGTCTGAGGCCAGATTTGAACGTTGCATTTATTTTGTATCCAGTATTACCCCAGCTACAGTGGCTGGCTTGCAGTTCCTCACATGTGAGACTCCATCTCCCACGTTCATATTTTTGGACCATTTGTCCTCCATTCCTGGAATGCTCTCCTTCCTCACTTTCACCTCCAGGCTGTTTTAGCTTCCTTCAAGACTCATTTAAAATCCTACCTATTACAGGAAGCCTTTGCTGGTCTCCCTCTTCTTCCTTTGTCTTATTTATTATCTAATTTAATTAATAATAATCTAATTAATCTTATTTATCATTATTTATTATCTATAAACATTATCTTATTTACACTGTATGTATATTGTACGTACATAGCTGCTTGGATGTTGTCTCCCCATTAGATTGTGACAGCCCTACCAAGGGCTTCTAGTCTCTCCCTACTCCAATCCCTTCTTCACCCAGTTGCCAAAATAATTTTTCCAAAGAATTCTCTGACCATGTTACTCCACTGATCAAGAATCTTTAGTAATCTCCCTTTGGCTCAAGGATGAAAAACAACCTCCACAGTTTGATCTTCACAATCTGGCCTCTGCCTGCCTTTTCAGGATGATTTCATATTGCTCTTCCTCATATACAGGCTATGTTTCAGCCAAACTAGTCTTCTTGGTGTTCCTCAGAGCTCTGGACTGCTTCCGCACTTGTTTCTTAGAATCCTTGAATTCCTTAAAGATTCAGATTATATATGACCAGCATTTTCTACTCCTGTTTCCCTTCCACCTCCCTCTGTCCACCTGTCCTCCTTCCTCCCCCACTCTTTTGCTCTTCAAATTATTATGTACATATTTAATCTGGTGAATGCTGCATCTTCCACAATAGGATGCTTTGGAGTCTGGGACTGTTTTGTGTTTTTTTATTTTCAGAGCCAGGCATAGTGATCTCGCAGATAGTAGGCACTTAAATATTTGTTGGGTTGGATCCCTTACCCCAGGTAAAGCAGAAAACTTCAGACTCCTAAGAAGAGTGAATCAAAATCAAGTATTATGAGATGAGTGTTATCATATACAATCCTTTTTTTCCTGCTCTTTGTCTGTGGAAATGTTCATGTTTGTAGTTATTTGTCAAGTTTAAAAAGAAGACTGAATCATTCATTGATGAAAGTTCTAATGAAAATTCTTGAAATTAAAAGTATTATTTATTTCTATAGCAAAATTAGTAATATGGGCCTTCATAAATTGAGAACATCCTAGAAGACAAGGGCAATTTTATTTCGGCACCTACCAAAAGCTTTGCATGTACCATGCCCTTAGAAACGCTCATTGAACTGGGGGAACCAGTCTTTCGACTCCAGGTCCACCTAGGGTTCCTTGTACTATACTTTGCTAGCTCTCAAACATTTATCACAAGATGGCCATTCAAGAAACAAGAATTAAAAAAGAACTTAGAGATGCTTTAGTCCAGCTCTTTTATTTTATAGATAAGGAAACTGAAGCCTAAAGAATATAAATGACTTGTGCAAGGCCAAAAGGCTCTCTCTCTCTCTCTCTCTCTTTCTCCCCTCCTGCCCCAAACAAACATAGCTTCCAGTTTTTCCTCAGTTGTGCCTAGAGGAGTACCAGCTACCATGATTTAACACCAAAATCTTCTGACTCCCCTGTCCTCTACAAAGCAAACTATGCCTTGTAACCTTGTAACGTGTGTGTGTGTGTAAAAGCAGTTTAGCAAAACCAATCAATACTCAATCATGTCTAACAGTATATGCAGTATTCCATACCCATAGTTCCCCATTTCTGCAAAAAGGGAAGAATTGTAAATGTTTTTTCAATGGTTCTTCCAAGCTAAGCAGCAAGCATTACTCTTGCCTGCTACATGCCTAGCCCTGCCCTTTACCAGTGGTCCATGATCCTCTGGATTTGAGGATGCTAAAATCAAATGAGGCCATTAACCTCTCCCTGGCTTCTCTGAGGACCAGAAGAAATCCCATGTCTTTTTGACCTTTTCAGATTGGACATAGTTAGGTTCAAAAAGAATCAGAAAATCTCAGAATTGGAATGTACTTCAGAGGCCATCTATTTTAAAAGAAACAAAAATAATTAAACAAAATTGCCCCAAAGTGGTCATCCAAACTCTTTGAAGACCTTCGATGATAGGAATGTACTATATCACAAAAGGTACCATTTCACTTTTTAATTCTCCACTGCATGACTCTTACCTCTTTCTAATCCATGTTTCTCTCTTACACCCATTACCACCCTCCCTGGACTCTTTTTTAGATAAAAGAGGGGAAAAATAAAGGCAAACACCAGGACATGAAAGAAGGTGAGACAAAAGGGATTGCCCTTTTCTTTGTTCTTCATAACCCTGTCCCCATCAGCCTCATTACTGCTCTAATTTTCACTCCTTTTCTAGTCCCTAGGATGTGCACTTGGTACCAACATTCTCTGTAGGAATTCAGGGATGAAGTGTGGAGGTCTCTTGGATGTATGAACCTCTAAAGTTCATGTGGTCTGCAACTACCCTTCTCTTCTAGGTGGACTTCAAAGGACCAATGGTCATAGATCATACTCTAAGAAATAGTCTGTGAAGCCCACTGATACTGATTCTCATGGGGGTCAAGTGGAAGAGGAGGAATAGGAAGAGCAGGCATATCCATTAGGCTTGATACTCCCTAGTCATCAATCCCCCATCCTCATAATTGTAAAGGACAAAAGTGATGGATTATACATGAAATTGAAAAGCCTTTGCATAAAGGAAATTAGTGCAACTAGGATATGGGAAGTAGATGACTGGCAAAAACATCTTTATATCAAGTATTTCTGATAAGGGTCTAATGTCTAAGATATATAGACAGCTAACAGATCAAAGCAATTTCCCAATAGATAAGTAGTTAAAGAATACGAACAGTTTTCAAAAGAAGAATCGCAAACTATTAACAACCATATGAAAGAATATTCCAAATCACGAATAATAAGACAAATGAAAACCAAAACAACTCTGAGATTTCACCTCAGACCCAGAAAATTGGACAAGATGAAAAAGGGGAAGATTCAATGTTAAATGAGTTTTCAAAAAGACAGGTACACTAATTCATTGCTGGTGGAGCTGTGAATTGATAGAACCTTTACAGAAAGGCAATTTGGAATTACTCTAGGAGAGATATCAAATCATCCATACCCTTTAACTCAGAGATTCCACGCCTAGGCATTTACTCTAAGGAGGTCTGTGACAAAAAGAAGTCCCCATATGCAACGAAATACTTACAGCAGCATTTTTTTGTGATAAGAAAAAACTGGAAACAAAGTAGATGCCCATAGATTGGGCAGTGGCTGAACAAATTTTGATACATGAATGTAATTGAAATGATGAATATGAGGAATACAGAGAAGCATGGAAAGACTTAGATGAACTGATACAAAATAAACAGAACCAGGAAAACAAAATGCACAACATACACAACAACATAAATGGTAAGAACAACAATAAAATAGAAACCAAATGCTGAATCTTTTAAGAGACAACTTTCTGAGAGAGGGTGGAGGGAAGGATACATTGGGAAAAGCAGGTGATGTAAATACAAAAGATAACAGTACCTCCAGCTCTGGAGTTAACTTGGTGCTGGTCCTACAGTCAGGAAGTAGCCTCAGACACTTCTTAGCTTTGTGACCCTGGACAAATAACTTAACCTGTCTACCTTCTTTCTTCATATGTAGAATGGGGATAATGATAGCACCTACCTTCCATTGAGGATTGTTGTGAGGATAAAATAATATTTGTAAAGCTATTTGCAAACCTTAAATTACTATATAAAGCCTATGATTATTATCCTCTGCAAGACTCTTGTCTCTCTTTAGTCCCATATTTTGTCATAGATTCTAGAGCTGAAAGAGACCTTTACCTCATTTAGTCAAATCCCCTATTTACACAGCCCAAAGCAATGAAGTGATGAATCTCTACCCTCCTATTTCTCTTCTGCCTTTTGTAGCTAAATTCCTCAAAAAGTCAGTCTACAATAGGTTCCTCCACATTCTCTCATCTCACTCTCTTTTTAATCCCTTAAAATCTGGCTTCCTTTAAAAATGAATGTTAAAAATTGTCTTTGTGGGTAATTGGAAAAAATAAAATATTATTAAAAAGAATACTTGTCAACAAGCTGATATAAATAAACTATTTTTTTTAATCTGGCTTCCAACCTCATCATTTCACTGAAACTGCTCTCTCCAAAGTTACTCATGATCTCTTAGCTGTCAAACCCAATGGCCTTTTCTTAATTCTCACTTTCTTTGAACTCTCTGCATCCTTTGACACTGTTGATCACTCTCTCCTGGTTTTCTTCCTACCTGTCTCACCACTCCTTTTCTGCTTCCTTTGCTGGATCTTCCTCCAGATCATACCTTCTAACCGTACGTGTCCTTCAGAGTTCTGCTCTGGGGCCTCTTCTCTTCTCCCTCTATACTACTTCACTTGGTAATGTCATCAGCTTCCATGGACTTAATTACCATTTCCATGCTGATTCTTCTCAAAACTACCTTTCCTGCCTCAACTTCTCTGCTGACCTCCAATCTTATATCTTCAACTGCTTTTCGGTCACCTTGAACTGGACATCCAGTGGATATCGTGAACTCAATATATTCAAAACAGAAATCATTATCTTTTCCCCTAAAGCCTTACTCCACCCCCACCCCTTCCCTATTACTGTAGAGCGCAATACCGTCCTCCCAGTCTTACAACCTCTATCATCCTGGATTCCTCAAGATCTCTCATTTCCCATACCCATGTTGTTGCTAAGGCCTGTTGATCTCACCTTTTGCAACACCTCTCCAATACGCCTCCTTCTCTCCTCTGACACTGCCACCACTCTGGTACAGGCATTCATCACCTCGCCCCAGGACTATTGTATTTGCCTGGTGGGTCTGCCTGTCTCAAGTCTGTCCTCACTCCAATCCATTCTCCATTCAGTCACTGAAGTGATTTTCCTAAAATACAGGTCTGATGATGTCATTCCCCTTACTTACTCCAGAGGCTTCCGATTGTATTGTAAATACAAAATGCTGCTTGGCATTCAAAACCCTTCATAACCTAGCTCCCTCCCTACCTCTGCACCTTACTCACCAACAGGTACTCTTTGATCCAGTGATGACATTAGCCTCTTGGCTGTTCCATGAAAAAGACACTCATCATCTCAGGTCCAAGCATTTTCTCTGGCTGTCTCCCATTCCTAGAATGCTCTCTCTCCTCTCCTCTACCTGCTGATCTTCCTGGCTTCCTTTAAAGCCCAATTAAAATTCCACCTTCTACAGAAGGTCTTCCTTAATCTCTTTTAATTCTAGTGCCTTCTCTCTTTTAATTACGTCCTATTTATCCTGTATATAGCTTGCTTTTTGTATATATTTGTTTGCATGTTGTCTCCCCCATAAAAATGTAATTTCCTTGAGGGCAGGGACTAACTTTTGCTTCTTTTAGTATTCCCAGAGCTTAGTTGCAATTCCTGGCACAAAGGTGGCACTTAATGTTTTTGATGATGATGATGATCTCAGAGTCTGTAGTACTTCTTCCCGTCTGCATCTTCAGCTTACCAGATTACTGGAAGGCACAAAGTATCACTGGACCACTAGCTGAAGACAAGAACGCTAGTGACAGGCAAAGGATATATAAAGGCGTGGGCTGAGGGAGATGGACCAGATCAGGATGGCATCGGCACTCCCTGAAAGACGAAGCCCTGGTGTTGCTGGCGCTTGCTATGTTATTAGGGAGGAGCTTTCTATGGAGCTCTTTCATTAATTGCTCATCTAATTGAGGGCTAATTAACTCACAATTTGTATCAAGAGCTTGACAGTGCCCTGAGGGTTATCTATGTCCTTTCTCTGTGAGTTGCCCTCAGGAAAGGGAATCCAGATAAAGGTGACCCAGAGCTCTAACAATAGTGTCCTGCATCACTCATCTTCCCACCCACGCACTGATTCGAATACACAGATACACACATTCTAAAAGAGACACAAACAGGCACAACACACACAGACTTGGATACCGAGAAACAGACACGCCGAGACACTTTTTGAAAGGCCCTCAGAAAGACCCACACCAACAGCGGATCCATCAGCACCAATGCAGAGGCACAAACTACGTACGCAGTGGAAGACCCACGGACATAAACTGGGCAAAGGCATTGACAGGTCTACAGAAACACACTTAGACCCAAACACTTACACACGTGCATACTGCATCTGAAACCCACGCATCTACATTGATGAAAACGTACATAAACACACAGCGTGAAGGTAGTGGGTGGGAGAGAGGACTCGAGAGGGTATCCCCACACCCACGCATGCGAAACAAACTCACGGCAGACAGCGCGCACACACACACACACACACACACACACACACACACACACACACA
>NW_020946005.1:0-8717 GCF_900497805.2 Vombatus ursinus
TAGAGTGCTATTCTTGTGTGTGTGTGTGTGTGTGTGTGTGTGTGTGTGTATAAAGGTGAATCAAGAGAAAGTGAGACAGCCTCTTCACTACCACCATGGTGAGTGGACATCCTATGGTGATGTTATAGAAGGATATGAAGAAGAATCAAGGATGAACAGGCATGGACAGGTTCGATCTGCATCATTGCTCAATGCAGAAAAGTTTGATATTTGAGATCACGGTTCAATTTGAGTGAATTGTTTATTATTTCCAACTTTCTGGCAGACCTAGCAATTCCGGCTTCATGAGCCAACCTGTTTTTTTTTTTAAAAAGTCAGCAGATTTTTCCCAGTTCTTGACTTAGCCCAAATGTGTTACACAAGGAATATGTTGAGTCTGGCTCAACAAGTTGGCTGACCACCTCTGGGAAATCATTACGGTCTGATAAGATTTAGACATTCTAGGTTCTAATTTAAGTTATAGCTGGATGGTATAGTGGATGAAGTGAAAAAGAGCCAGGAAGTTGTGAGTTTGAATCCTGCCTCAAATACTTACTAGCTGTACGACCCTGGGCAAGTCACTTACCTTTATCTACCTCAGTTTCTTCATCTGTAAAATGAGTATTATAATAATAGCACCTACCTCCCAGGGTTGTTGTAAAGATCAAATGAGATAACATATGTAAAGTGCTTTGCAAACCTTAAAGGGTTATATAGATGTTAGCTTTTATTATAGGAACCCCTCACTCATTCTGGATTGAAGGCTTCCAAATCTCCCTTTATCTGTCCCATAGGAAGGTTTGTATAACATTTACTATGATGTCTTCTAAGGTCTGACATATAGGTTCCTTTAAATGCCTCTGGATTCCCTAATGTTTGGCATAGGCTATTCCTTTCAGGAGTCAGCTCCTTCTTTGTATCAGGGCAGGTAACATCATCTCAGGATGTGGCTCCTCCAAGGGAGGTTTGGCTGCTTTCTAGCTACTGGTGTCTTTGCAAAAAGACTTTTGGAGGGCGTGTGGTGAAGGTATCCAATTACCTCAGTCCTGCCTTCATGTCAGCCTGGGTCTTGCCCATCGATCTAGTCTAATAGAATTGTAGCCTGAATTCAAAACAGCTTGCTTTTCCCTCCCCTGCAATTCCCTGCCATTTCTAGGTTTAAGGAAGCAGAAATGCAGGGAGCCGGTACTGAATTGCCTTTTTTTTTTTTTTTTTTTTTAGTCATAAAGGGATTGTGTAGTGTCATTAAAATGGATCCTTGGGGAGAATTTTATACAACTGATGGTAATCTGCTTTATGGGACTCATGCCATACATGCCCTCCTCCTCCACATGACAGTCCAAATATCTGAAGTTATCAAATCCCACCACACCAAGTCTTCTCTTTTCTAGGCTAAACATACCCAGTTCCTTCATGATCCTTATATACCATGAACTCAAGGTCCTTATCCTGTTTGCCCTCCTTTGGACACTCTCCAGTTTATTGGTGTCCTTCTTAAAATGCACCCAGAAATAAGCACAATGCTTCAGATGAGGTCTGATGAGGGCAGTGTACAGTGAACTATCACCTGCATATTCCTGGAAGCTCTGCTCATCTGAAGTTATGCCCAAGATCGCATTTGCAGTTTTTCTGGCTGTCATAGCACACTGCTGGCTCATATCAAGCTTGCAGTTCACTAATACTCCAGCTCTCTTTCTTTTTAAGAACACCTGCTGCTTAACTATGCCTTTGTTATCTTATACTTGCAAATTTTTTGTGTACCCAAATGCAAGATTATATTGAATTTTATCTTATTACATTTGACCCAGTGGTCTAGCCTGGCGAGACCTTTTTGGATTATGACTATCATCCACTGCGCTAGTTATCCCTCCTAGTTTCGTGGGCCTACCATCTATGCCTCTGTCCACGGTCACTGATGAAAAAGGTCTCACAGGGCCAAGCCCTGATTTCTGGAGTACCCCTTTGGAGCCCTTTTGCAACTTCATCTACTGGTCAAACAGGGGATGCTCCCTCTCTGTTGGCCATTCATGGGTCTGGCTGTCAACTTTACAATTGTTGGGGAGGTTGTGACTTCTTGGCTAGGAAGCACATGAGAAGAAACCCAGGGAAGGAAACTGGTAAAAACACCCAAGAAGATGCATCATTGTTCCTTGTGCCTGGAATGTATCTCTTTCTCACCTTAGCATTTTACCACCCCAAGTTTCTTTCAAAGCTCAGTTCAAGCAACAAATGTGGCCTTTTCTCAACCCCAAAGTTTCTAGGGGCTCCAGGAAAAAATTACATTGTATTTATTTTGTTTTTGGCTAGGCAATAGGGTTAAGTGACTTGCCCAGGGTCACACAGCTAGTAAGTGTCAAGGGTCTGAGGCCAGATTTGAACGTTGCATTTATTTTGTATCCAGTATTACCCCAGCTACAGTGGCTGGCTTGCAGTTCCTCACATGTGAGACTCCATCTCCCACGTTCATATTTTTGGACCATTTGTCCTCCATTCCTGGAATGCTCTCCTTCCTCACTTTCACCTCCAGGCTGTTTTAGCTTCCTTCAAGACTCATTTAAAATCCTACCTATTACAGGAAGCCTTTGCTGGTCTCCCTCTTCTTCCTTTGTCTTATTTATTATCTAATTTAATTAATAATAATCTAATTAATCTTATTTATCATTATTTATTATCTATAAACATTATCTTATTTACACTGTATGTATATTGTACGTACATAGCTGCTTGGATGTTGTCTCCCCATTAGATTGTGACAGCCCTACCAAGGGCTTCTAGTCTCTCCCTACTCCAATCCCTTCTTCACCCAGTTGCCAAAATAATTTTTCCAAAGAATTCTCTGACCATGTTACTCCACTGATCAAGAATCTTTAGTAATCTCCCTTTGGCTCAAGGATGAAAAACAACCTCCACAGTTTGATCTTCACAATCTGGCCTCTGCCTGCCTTTTCAGGATGATTTCATATTGCTCTTCCTCATATACAGGCTATGTTTCAGCCAAACTAGTCTTCTTGGTGTTCCTCAGAGCTCTGGACTGCTTCCGCACTTGTTTCTTAGAATCCTTGAATTCCTTAAAGATTCAGATTATATATGACCAGCATTTTCTACTCCTGTTTCCCTTCCACCTCCCTCTGTCCACCTGTCCTCCTTCCTCCCCCACTCTTTTGCTCTTCAAATTATTATGTACATATTTAATCTGGTGAATGCTGCATCTTCCACAATAGGATGCTTTGGAGTCTGGGACTGTTTTGTGTTTTTTTATTTTCAGAGCCAGGCATAGTGATCTCGCAGATAGTAGGCACTTAAATATTTGTTGGGTTGGATCCCTTACCCCAGGTAAAGCAGAAAACTTCAGACTCCTAAGAAGAGTGAATCAAAATCAAGTATTATGAGATGAGTGTTATCATATACAATCCTTTTTTTCCTGCTCTTTGTCTGTGGAAATGTTCATGTTTGTAGTTATTTGTCAAGTTTAAAAAGAAGACTGAATCATTCATTGATGAAAGTTCTAATGAAAATTCTTGAAATTAAAAGTATTATTTATTTCTATAGCAAAATTAGTAATATGGGCCTTCATAAATTGAGAACATCCTAGAAGACAAGGGCAATTTTATTTCGGCACCTACCAAAAGCTTTGCATGTACCATGCCCTTAGAAACGCTCATTGAACTGGGGGAACCAGTCTTTCGACTCCAGGTCCACCTAGGGTTCCTTGTACTATACTTTGCTAGCTCTCAAACATTTATCACAAGATGGCCATTCAAGAAACAAGAATTAAAAAAGAACTTAGAGATGCTTTAGTCCAGCTCTTTTATTTTATAGATAAGGAAACTGAAGCCTAAAGAATATAAATGACTTGTGCAAGGCCAAAAGGCTCTCTCTCTCTCTCTCTCTCTTTCTCCCCTCCTGCCCCAAACAAACATAGCTTCCAGTTTTTCCTCAGTTGTGCCTAGAGGAGTACCAGCTACCATGATTTAACACCAAAATCTTCTGACTCCCCTGTCCTCTACAAAGCAAACTATGCCTTGTAACCTTGTAACGTGTGTGTGTGTGTAAAAGCAGTTTAGCAAAACCAATCAATACTCAATCATGTCTAACAGTATATGCAGTATTCCATACCCATAGTTCCCCATTTCTGCAAAAAGGGAAGAATTGTAAATGTTTTTTCAATGGTTCTTCCAAGCTAAGCAGCAAGCATTACTCTTGCCTGCTACATGCCTAGCCCTGCCCTTTACCAGTGGTCCATGATCCTCTGGATTTGAGGATGCTAAAATCAAATGAGGCCATTAACCTCTCCCTGGCTTCTCTGAGGACCAGAAGAAATCCCATGTCTTTTTGACCTTTTCAGATTGGACATAGTTAGGTTCAAAAAGAATCAGAAAATCTCAGAATTGGAATGTACTTCAGAGGCCATCTATTTTAAAAGAAACAAAAATAATTAAACAAAATTGCCCCAAAGTGGTCATCCAAACTCTTTGAAGACCTTCGATGATAGGAATGTACTATATCACAAAAGGTACCATTTCACTTTTTAATTCTCCACTGCATGACTCTTACCTCTTTCTAATCCATGTTTCTCTCTTACACCCATTACCACCCTCCCTGGACTCTTTTTTAGATAAAAGAGGGGAAAAATAAAGGCAAACACCAGGACATGAAAGAAGGTGAGACAAAAGGGATTGCCCTTTTCTTTGTTCTTCATAACCCTGTCCCCATCAGCCTCATTACTGCTCTAATTTTCACTCCTTTTCTAGTCCCTAGGATGTGCACTTGGTACCAACATTCTCTGTAGGAATTCAGGGATGAAGTGTGGAGGTCTCTTGGATGTATGAACCTCTAAAGTTCATGTGGTCTGCAACTACCCTTCTCTTCTAGGTGGACTTCAAAGGACCAATGGTCATAGATCATACTCTAAGAAATAGTCTGTGAAGCCCACTGATACTGATTCTCATGGGGGTCAAGTGGAAGAGGAGGAATAGGAAGAGCAGGCATATCCATTAGGCTTGATACTCCCTAGTCATCAATCCCCCATCCTCATAATTGTAAAGGACAAAAGTGATGGATTATACATGAAATTGAAAAGCCTTTGCATAAAGGAAATTAGTGCAACTAGGATATGGGAAGTAGATGACTGGCAAAAACATCTTTATATCAAGTATTTCTGATAAGGGTCTAATGTCTAAGATATATAGACAGCTAACAGATCAAAGCAATTTCCCAATAGATAAGTAGTTAAAGAATACGAACAGTTTTCAAAAGAAGAATCGCAAACTATTAACAACCATATGAAAGAATATTCCAAATCACGAATAATAAGACAAATGAAAACCAAAACAACTCTGAGATTTCACCTCAGACCCAGAAAATTGGACAAGATGAAAAAGGGGAAGATTCAATGTTAAATGAGTTTTCAAAAAGACAGGTACACTAATTCATTGCTGGTGGAGCTGTGAATTGATAGAACCTTTACAGAAAGGCAATTTGGAATTACTCTAGGAGAGATATCAAATCATCCATACCCTTTAACTCAGAGATTCCACGCCTAGGCATTTACTCTAAGGAGGTCTGTGACAAAAAGAAGTCCCCATATGCAACGAAATACTTACAGCAGCATTTTTTTGTGATAAGAAAAAACTGGAAACAAAGTAGATGCCCATAGATTGGGCAGTGGCTGAACAAATTTTGATACATGAATGTAATTGAAATGATGAATATGAGGAATACAGAGAAGCATGGAAAGACTTAGATGAACTGATACAAAATAAACAGAACCAGGAAAACAAAATGCACAACATACACAACAACATAAATGGTAAGAACAACAATAAAATAGAAACCAAATGCTGAATCTTTTAAGAGACAACTTTCTGAGAGAGGGTGGAGGGAAGGATACATTGGGAAAAGCAGGTGATGTAAATACAAAAGATAACAGTACCTCCAGCTCTGGAGTTAACTTGGTGCTGGTCCTACAGTCAGGAAGTAGCCTCAGACACTTCTTAGCTTTGTGACCCTGGACAAATAACTTAACCTGTCTACCTTCTTTCTTCATATGTAGAATGGGGATAATGATAGCACCTACCTTCCATTGAGGATTGTTGTGAGGATAAAATAATATTTGTAAAGCTATTTGCAAACCTTAAATTACTATATAAAGCCTATGATTATTATCCTCTGCAAGACTCTTGTCTCTCTTTAGTCCCATATTTTGTCATAGATTCTAGAGCTGAAAGAGACCTTTACCTCATTTAGTCAAATCCCCTATTTACACAGCCCAAAGCAATGAAGTGATGAATCTCTACCCTCCTATTTCTCTTCTGCCTTTTGTAGCTAAATTCCTCAAAAAGTCAGTCTACAATAGGTTCCTCCACATTCTCTCATCTCACTCTCTTTTTAATCCCTTAAAATCTGGCTTCCTTTAAAAATGAATGTTAAAAATTGTCTTTGTGGGTAATTGGAAAAAATAAAATATTATTAAAAAGAATACTTGTCAACAAGCTGATATAAATAAACTATTTTTTTTAATCTGGCTTCCAACCTCATCATTTCACTGAAACTGCTCTCTCCAAAGTTACTCATGATCTCTTAGCTGTCAAACCCAATGGCCTTTTCTTAATTCTCACTTTCTTTGAACTCTCTGCATCCTTTGACACTGTTGATCACTCTCTCCTGGTTTTCTTCCTACCTGTCTCACCACTCCTTTTCTGCTTCCTTTGCTGGATCTTCCTCCAGATCATACCTTCTAACCGTACGTGTCCTTCAGAGTTCTGCTCTGGGGCCTCTTCTCTTCTCCCTCTATACTACTTCACTTGGTAATGTCATCAGCTTCCATGGACTTAATTACCATTTCCATGCTGATTCTTCTCAAAACTACCTTTCCTGCCTCAACTTCTCTGCTGACCTCCAATCTTATATCTTCAACTGCTTTTCGGTCACCTTGAACTGGACATCCAGTGGATATCGTGAACTCAATATATTCAAAACAGAAATCATTATCTTTTCCCCTAAAGCCTTACTCCACCCCCACCCCTTCCCTATTACTGTAGAGCGCAATACCGTCCTCCCAGTCTTACAACCTCTATCATCCTGGATTCCTCAAGATCTCTCATTTCCCATACCCATGTTGTTGCTAAGGCCTGTTGATCTCACCTTTTGCAACACCTCTCCAATACGCCTCCTTCTCTCCTCTGACACTGCCACCACTCTGGTACAGGCATTCATCACCTCGCCCCAGGACTATTGTATTTGCCTGGTGGGTCTGCCTGTCTCAAGTCTGTCCTCACTCCAATCCATTCTCCATTCAGTCACTGAAGTGATTTTCCTAAAATACAGGTCTGATGATGTCATTCCCCTTACTTACTCCAGAGGCTTCCGATTGTATTGTAAATACAAAATGCTGCTTGGCATTCAAAACCCTTCATAACCTAGCTCCCTCCCTACCTCTGCACCTTACTCACCAACAGGTACTCTTTGATCCAGTGATGACATTAGCCTCTTGGCTGTTCCATGAAAAAGACACTCATCATCTCAGGTCCAAGCATTTTCTCTGGCTGTCTCCCATTCCTAGAATGCTCTCTCTCCTCTCCTCTACCTGCTGATCTTCCTGGCTTCCTTTAAAGCCCAATTAAAATTCCACCTTCTACAGAAGGTCTTCCTTAATCTCTTTTAATTCTAGTGCCTTCTCTCTTTTAATTACGTCCTATTTATCCTGTATATAGCTTGCTTTTTGTATATATTTGTTTGCATGTTGTCTCCCCCATAAAAATGTAATTTCCTTGAGGGCAGGGACTAACTTTTGCTTCTTTTAGTATTCCCAGAGCTTAGTTGCAATTCCTGGCACAAAGGTGGCACTTAATGTTTTTGATGATGATGATGATCTCAGAGTCTGTAGTACTTCTTCCCGTCTGCATCTTCAGCTTACCAGATTACTGGAAGGCACAAAGTATCACTGGACCACTAGCTGAAGACAAGAACGCTAGTGACAGGCAAAGGATATATAAAGGCGTGGGCTGAGGGAGATGGACCAGATCAGGATGGCATCGGCACTCCCTGAAAGACGAAGCCCTGGTGTTGCTGGCGCTTGCTATGTTATTAGGGAGGAGCTTTCTATGGAGCTCTTTCATTAATTGCTCATCTAATTGAGGGCTAATTAACTCACAATTTGTATCAAGAGCTTGACAGTGCCCTGAGGGTTATCTATGTCCTTTCTCTGTGAGTTGCCCTCAGGAAAGGGAATCCAGATAAAGGTGACCCAGAGCTCTAACAATAGTGTCCTGCATCACTCATCTTCCCACCCACGCACTGATTCGAATACACAGATACACACATTCTAAAAGAGACACAAACAGGCACAACACACACAGACTTGGATACCGAGAAACAGACACGCCGAGACACTTTTTGAAAGGCCCTCAGAAAGACCCACACCAACAGCGGATCCATCAGCACCAATGCAGAGGCACAAACTACGTACGCAGTGGAAGACCCACGGACATAAACTGGGCAAAGGCATTGACAGGTCTACAGAAACACACTTAGACCCAAACACTTACACACGTGCATACTGCATCTGAAACCCACGCATCTACATTGATGAAAACGTACATAAACACACAGCGTGAAGGTAGTGGGTGGGAGAGAGGACTCGAGAGGGTATCCCCACACCCACGCATGCGAAACAAACTCACGGCAGACAGCGCGCACACACACACACACACACACACACACACACACACACACACACA
>NW_020946006.1:0-26207 GCF_900497805.2 Vombatus ursinus
CACAGAGAGAGATACACAGAGAGAGAGACACAGAGAGAGAGAGAGAGAGTGTGTGTGTGTGTATGCGTGTGTGTATGAGAGACACAGAGAGAGAGAGAGAGAGAGCTTGCACTTAACTGCAATGAATAGAACACTGGGCCTGGAGTCAGATGTTCTGAGTTCATATGTAGCCTCAGACACTTATCAGTTGTGTTGACTCTGGGCAACTTTGTTCAACTTTCAGCCTCATTTTTCTCGTCTGAGATAGCACCTACCTGTTAGGATTGTGGTGAGGATAAAATGAAGATATTTGTGAAGTGCTTTAAAAATCTTAAAATGCTGTATAAATGTATGCTATTAATATTATTTTTAGCTTATTAAATTTCTTTTCCTAAAATTGGGCTAAATCCTCTATTTATTGTTCTATTAATCTGGGCATTTTATATTTTCATAAATAGTCATCTATTTCATTTAGATGATGAGTTTTATCAACATACAATTGAGGAAAATAGTTCCTAACTATTTTATTTCTTCTTCATTGGTTGTGAATTCATCTTTTTCATTCTTAATATTGGTAATTTCATCTTCTTTATTTTTTAAACTGAGTTTTGTTGTTTTTCAGTTGTTTTAGTTGTGTCTGACTCTTTATGACCCCCTTCGGGGTTTTCTTGGCAAACATAATGGAGTGGTTTGCCATTTCCTTCTCTAGCTCATTTTACACACAAGAAAACTGAAGCAAACAGGGGTAAGTGACTTGCTCAAGGTCACTCAGCTAGTTAGTGTCTGAGGCCAGATTTTAATTCAGGAAGATGAGTCGTCCTGACTCCAGGCCTGGCAATCTATCCACTGTGCCACTTACCTGCCCCCCCCCCCAATCAAGTTAGTTAATAATTTATCTTTTTTAACCACCTCTTAGTTTTGTTTATTGATTCAAAGATTGTTTTGCTTTCAACTTTATTAATGTCTTTAATTATCAGGATTTCTACTATGTTGTTTAATTTCATTTGTTTGTTTTCCATTTTTCTTTCTTTTTCTTTTTTTTATTTTTTAGGCAATTAGGGTTAAGTGACTTGCCCAGGGTCACACAGCTAGTAAGTATAAGTGTTTGGTCTGAGGCTAGATTTGAGCTCAGGTCCTCCTGACTTCAGGGCCAGTGATCTATCCACTGCGCCACCTAGCTGCCCCTTCTGCTTTTTTTCAATCTGCTTTTTTCCTCATAGGTGAAAATGCCTAGAGACAAATTCTCTCCTCCGGAATGTTTTGGCTGCATCCCCCAAATTTTGATATGTTGTCTCATTCTTGCCATTATCTTTAATGAATTTATTGATTATTTTTCTGATTTGTTGTTTGACTGATCCATATGTAGAATTAAGTTATTCAGTCTCCAATTAATTTTTATTCACATCATCAATGGTTCTTTATTAAATATTACTTTTATTGTATTGTGGCATGTAAAATATATATTTAATATTTCTTCTGTATTTGTGAGTTTTTTATGCTTTAGCCACATGTTCAGTTTTTGTAAAGATGTCATGTAGAGTTAAGAAATAGGTATCCTCTTTTCTATTTCTATTCCGTAATCTATCATATCTGACTTTTCTAAAATTCTATTCAGGTTCTTAACTTCTTTTTTAATTTCCTTTTTGGTGAGTTTATCTAGGTCTGAGAGGGGTAGAAGTCCCCCTGTATTACAGTTTTATTATTTCTCCCTACAACTCATTTTTTTTTTCTTTTTAGTATTTTGATGTTATACCATTTGGCGTGCATATACTTACTACTGATATAAATTTCTTGGCTATGGTACCTTTCAGTAAAATGTAGTTTCTCTGTGTATCTTTCCAAATTAAGTCTCTTTTTGCTGTTGTTTCATCTAAGATGATGGAGACTCCTTCCACCTTTTTGACTTCAGCTGAAGGTATAAGTGACTTTGCTCCTGCTCCTTATTTTAATTTTGTACGCGTCTTTGTTTCAAAGGTGTTTCTTAAAAACTGTTGGATTCCGCTAATCCATTCTGCTATCCTCTCCCTTTTGAAAGGCAAGTTCATCCCATTCAAATTCCCAGTTATGATTACTGATGATATATTTCCCTCCAACCTGTTTTCTTATACTTCTCCTTTTCTTTGTTTCCCACTTCTGCAGTTTTTCTTAAAACTAATCTCTTTCTTTGAATACCCTCCTCATAATTCCCCTTTCCCCATTCCCTTTTCCTCCTGTTGCTTTGTTGAAGAGTATTCCTGTACCCAACTGTGTGTGTGTGCGCTCTCTTTGATCAATTCAGAAAAGAGTGAAGTTCAAGTCTGAACCACTTCCCCCAAACCTTCCTCCTTGTTTGTATATACTTCTAATTGTGGACCACAGTTAATGAGATACTTTCCCCTGTTCTTCCTCTCCCTTTCCCTCCTTGATGTTTTCCTCTTTACCTGCCTTTCCATTCTTTTTTTTTTTTAAACATCATCAGAACATAAGAGAACCCCTCCTTAGTCCTCTGTCTAATAAGACTCCCTTAATGACCCCTGGTGATGAGAGAGACCTGAGGGAATATGTATATCAGCTCCCCATATTAAAATGCTAAACGTTTATCATTATTTTGACCCTTGTAGTTGTCCACACATTTTTACCTTTTTATAAAAGTTTCTCTTGACTCCTATGTTTATATATCAAAGTTTTTATTCAGTTCTGCTCTTTTCATCAGGAATGCTACAAATTTCTATATTTCAGCAACCTGTCTGTTTTTTTTCCACTGTAGGATTATACTCAGTTTTGCTGGGTAAGTTATTCTCAGCTGTAAGCTTATATCTTTTGACTGATGTGTTATATCATTCAAAGCTCTCTGCGACTTTGTAGTAATCACTAATCCTAATCATGGCTCCACAGTACTTGAAATTTTTCCTTCTGGCTGCTTGAAGTACTTTTTTTTTTCATTGAACTGAATGAAAGCTCTGGATTTTGGCTATAAACGTTTCTAGGAGTTTTCTTTTTGGGGGTTCTTTCAGGGGATGACCAGTAGATTCTTTCTATTTCTACTTTGTCTTCTGGTACTAAGAAATAGGAATGGTTTTCTTTTATGATTTCTTAAAATACAATATCTAAGGCTCTTTTTTTTTTCATCATGACTATCAGGTAGTCTAATGATTTTTAAATTATCTCCCCTAAACTTGTTTTCCAGCACTTTTTTTTTGCTATGAGATATATCACATTCTCTAATTTTAAAAAATTCTTTTTACTTTGTCTCAATATTCTTATTGTCTCATGGAATCATTAGCTTTCATTTGGTCCATTCTAATTTTTGGGGAGTTAGGTTTTTGGGTTTAAGGTTTTATACTTCTTGTTGCAAGCTATTCATTCTCTGTCTAAATATTTCTCCCCTAGCTCTCATTTCTTTTTTCTTTTTCTACCTCTAGTGATCTTTTTGGATTTTTAAAACCATTTTTAGCTCTTTTTATAAAACAATAACAATAACTCTTACTTCATCTCTTCCAGGAATTCTAAGCCATGTTTTTCTTTGAAATTTTGTAGATATTTTGTACTCATTCTTTTCTTCTGGGTTTGTGTCTTGAGTATCCCTGTCCCAATAGTAGTTTTTGATGGTGGAATTCTTTTTTTCTTTGCTCATTCTCTCACCTACTTCTTGACTTCAGACATTATATTAACCTCATGCTTTGTGAACTTCCATGAGGAATGTCTCATCTGAACCTTATTCTTTTGGGTCCTTCTGCTGCTTTCTTAGGGGTAATGAATGTTATGTTATCTCAGAATCACAGAGACAGCTCAGGCTGGAGAAATGGAAGCTTTCAGAGCTCCCAAAGTAGTCTGATCTAGGGCCGAATCTGATACTTCTCCTGCTGTTCTCATCTCTGCAAGTTCTTATGCCTCTGGGCGTGCCTCTGGTTGGAAGTTCCAGTAGATTGCTATTGGACTCAGCCACTGTCTGCCATCTAAAAAGCTCTGTAGGTGCAGAGCGACATAACTACCTGTTATCCCCTGGTCTGAGATTCCTTCCCTGGTCATTCTTCTGCAGACTTCAGATTGCCTTGGAGGCTAGAAGAGAAACACAAGTATTGTTTATTCTGGAATTTGTTCCTTGCTCAATACACAGCCTAGGACCCAGAACCACTCTGTATCTTGTAATCCCAGGTGAAGATTCCCTTCCTCAGTCTGTCTTGGATCTGTGACCAAAAATTGAGTAATGAATGACAGAGCTGTCAGTTGGCAGCATTCCTCTTCCTGAATCCTGCACATGGGAGGGGTCTTCCTGTATGCGTCTGGCACCTCTTCTTTCCCTAATGTCTATATATCTTCCTGTCTGCCTCCCTTTTCTGACCTGGGGTAGAAATGTGTCCTTGTGATTTTTTTCCCTTAGATTTCCCAATCAGGATGTGGTCTGGTTCATTTTCTAGATCTTTGTGGAAGAGTTGTGTTAGGGAACTCTTCCTGCTATTTTGCCATCTTGGCTACCCTCTATAGGCTTTAAAATACATCCTGGTCCAGACCTTTAGATATCCTCCCCAAATAAGATAAGATATGACAGAGAACTTGCAGCTATAATAAACATTGCTACAGCAGTGTTTACTTTTGTTGGACCTCTCTCCTACCACTCTAACCACCTGACCTCCCACTTTCCTAGCCTTTTCTCATCTGTCAATATTCTGGCTTCTAGCACTGATAACAGGTTCTCCAGCTTTCTTGGGAACTACTTCTAACTGTACCTGCCTCTGGAGTTCTGTGTCTACCTTTACTGGCTTTGTGAGACATTCTCCTACTAAAAAGATGATTTGGAGGCCAGAGTGGCCCCTCAGACAGTATAAAGAAGGTGATATCTTGGAGACTTGACCTGTCCTTACTGCTAGTGCTATGGGTTGAAGGAAGGAGGGGAAAAGTGAGAAGTTGTGTTTTTTTTTAAATGCAGGTAGATTGGGAGAGCAATTTATAGACACCAACATAGTACATAGTCCTCATAAAAACTTCCATGAAATGCTTGAGAAAATGTACTACCATTTTAATTATTTGTCTGTGCCACCTAGAGCTAGACAAATGCATTGAACTCCTGGAAGTCCTGGGTATGACGACAGGGCCTCTAACAATGCCACTAAGAACCACAATTGTGTCCTTACTATTCCCCACACCCCTATTCTTACCACCAACTCTGCCCCACCAAGATTGTAACTGCCATTATATCATCAACCCTCAATTATTTATTGGAAGGAGAGGGAGGGATGTGTGTGTGTGTGTATGTGCATATGTTTGTGCCCTGTAGAGCATCTCATACTACTTCTAAATCAATAACACAGGCAAAGTCAGCAGGTACATAGACTCCCTAAGGAAATGGAATCAATGAAATCACCCTAGAGATCAAATATATTAAGACAGGCAAAGCAGTTGTGTATTTTTTCTCTTGGCCCCATGCAGGCATGGAAGGTCTTCAGTAGCCTCCCTGCCCCACCCTCACTGAGAATGAAGAAGCCCAAGGGATGCTCATATCTCCTGAGTGATGCTATCAGAGGAAGATAAGCATCACAGCCTAAAGTCCCATTTTGTGCCAGAGGGGAGTTGGACTGTCAGCTTGCTGCCGATTCTCTCAACGTTCCCCTCCTCCCAGGCATCAGCACCTGTCTTTATGACCAGCTGTCTCTCTCCTTCCCCACAAGGCCTAGTCATGCCTGATCCAGATCAGAACCTTTTAAATCCCATCAGATTTTTTTAAAATGTTAAATTAATTAATTTATTTTTGGTTTTCAACATTCACTTTCATAAGCTTTTGAGTTCTAAATTTTCTCTGCCTCCTCCTGCCCCTCCCCCAAGACAGAATGCAATCTGATATAGGCTCTACAAATACATTCTTATTAAACATATTTTCACATTAGTCATGTTGTAAAGACAAATTAGAACAAATGGGAGGAATCATGAGAAAGAAGAAAGAAAACAACAAAATAAGACAGAGCAAATAGTATACTTTGATCTGCATTCAGACTTCATAGTTCTTTCTCTGAATGTGGGTAGTATTTTCCATCATGAGTCTTTTGGAGTTATCTTAGATCCTTGCATTGCTAAGAATAACTAAGTCTATCAAAGTCAGTCATCACACAACATGGCATAAAGTATAGACAGCTAACAGTCCCCTTCCCCTCCCTTCTCTTTATTATCTTTCTCCCACCACACTTTTTACTTCTCTCTCTATGTTCCCTTTACCCTGGATGGGGAGCCCAATCTGGGCTGTATTGTACTGTGTACAATATTCTCCTGGTTCTGCTCCTTTCAGTCAACATCAGTTCCTATAAGTCTTTCCAGGTTTTTCTGAAGTCAGCCTGCTCATCATTTCTTATAGCACAATAGTATTCCATTACATTCATATACCACAACTTGTTTAGCCATTCCCCAACTGATGGATATCCTCTCAATTTCCAATTCTTGGCCACCCCAGAAAGAGCTGCTGTAAATATTTTTGTACATGTGAGTCTTTTTCCCATTTGTATGATCTCTTTGGGGTACTGCTCTAGAAGTGCTATTGCTGGGTCAAAGGATATGCACATTTTTATAGCCCTTTGGGCATAGTTCCAAATTGTTCTCCAAAATGGTTGGATCCTTTCACAACTCCACCAACAAGGCATTAGTGTCCCAATTTTCCCACATCTTCTCCAGCATTTATCATTTATCTCTTTTGTCACGTTGGCCAATCTGATAGTTATGAGGTGGTATCTCAGAGTTGTTTTGATTTGCATTTTTCTAATTAATAGTGATTTAGAGCATTTTTTCATATCATTATTGATAGCTTTAATTTCTTCATCTGAAAACTGCCTTTTTGGTCCTTTGACCATTTATCAATTGGAGAATGACTTGTATTCTTATAAATTTGACTCAGTTCTCTATATATTTTTGATATGAGGTCTTTGTCAGAGACACTGGTTGTAAAAGTTCTTTCCCAATTTTCTGCCTCCTTCCTAATCTTGGGTGCATTGGCTTTGTTTGTGCAAAACCTTTTTAATTTAATGTAATCGAAATTATCCATTTTCCATTTCATAATGTTCTCTATCTCTTGTTTGGTCATAAATTCTTCTGTTCTCTGTAAATCTGACAGGTAAACTACCTTTGCTCTCCTATTTTTCTTATAGTATCAGCCTTTATATCTAAATTCTGTACCCATTTTGACTTTATTTTGGTATAGGTGTAAGATGTTGGTCTATGCCCAGTTTCTGCCAAACTATTTTCCTGTTTTCCCAGCAGATTTTGCTAAATAGTGAGTTCTTATCCCAGAAGCTGGTGTCTTTGGGTTTATGAAATTGTAGATTACTATAGTCATTGGCTACTATGCTGTTAAGGACAAAGTCATTCTTCCAGGCACTCTGGGCTTCCTGGATGTCAGACAGGATGGAAATGGCCTTCTGCAACTTGCTCTGGTCTATGGTGCCATGCTCCAGGAGGAATATAGCTTCCGTCTCTAGCTTCTATTTCTTCTGGTCTGTGGTTAGGATCTCTTCATTGTTCGCCATGGCCCAGCGCTCCTCCTTCCTCTGGGCACCACTCATAATCACATAGTCACAATTGGCAGGATCCATCTGTATCTCAATGTGATTGACACAGATGTGACATTTCATTCAGAACCTGTAGATTGGGGTTGTGTAATAATTGCCAACCTTCTTTTCAGCATTGTAATGAATACCCATGCAAATGTGGTTCTTACAACCATCACACCAGATATTACAAGGCATCTCAAATCTGATGCCAAGAATGCCCTGTGAAAGTTTATGTGCCCTCTCCTGAAGTGGGTGGCTGTGGTGCTATTGATTGAGACAGCCTGAGTTTAAATCCATGCATGCTGACTCTAAATTCATTTTAGCCTTAACAAATATATCAGTTTCATGTTCAGTTTCTCCTGCCAAGATTAATTAAGTAAATTATATTTTATAGATGGGACAAGAGAGACCATTTAGTTCAACTCCCTCATTTTATTGAAGAAGAAACTGAGGGCCAAAGACATAAAATGACTAGTGTCCGGGAGGCAATGTCCAGGGAGGGGAGGCTAGGGTAGAATGCCACACTGTGGGGTCAGGGCAACATAAGTCTCCAGTCACCTGGGATGTCAAAATCAGACTTCCTAATTTTCCTTCATATTGGTCCAGGCCTAAAGGTAGCTTCAGCTTGCAGGACACAACTTTAGTTGGATACCTTGACCTACAAGGCTGCCCAGCCATTGCATGATTATGTATAGACTACACTCTGCTGGTCAAAATGTGCAGTTGCAGTGACAAAGCCAACTTAACAAACACTGATTAATTAAATATATAGGGAACTGAGCTGAATTTCTAAAAATAAGAGCCATTCTCCAATTGATAAATTGTCAAAGCATATGAACATGTAGTTATTTTTCTTGCTTTTTTTTTTGCAACATAGTTAACATGGATATATGTTTCGAATGACTTCACATATATAATTGATATTATATTGCTTGTGTTCTCAAAGAGTGGGGGAGAGGATGGAGGGAGAGAATTGGGAACTCAAAATTTTTAAAAAAGGAATGTTAAAGAGGCAACTAGGTGGCCCAGTGGATAGAGCACCTGAGTTAAAATCTGGCCTCAGAAACGTAACACTCACTAGCTGTGTGACTCTGGGCAAACCCAATTGCCTCACCAAAAAAAAAAAGAAATGTAAAATTTAAAAAAGGTATAATTAAAATAAAACCTCACCAGTTAAAGGCCTCTTTGGGGAAGACACTGGATTCTCTCTTGATTAATAATATTAGCTTGTGTTTTGACAGAATTTTTTTTTCTGGTCTTGTGATTTAGTTTATCCAGGAGAACTTCCTCTACCAGTGTAGGTCAGCACTTTCTCAATAAACTCCAGTGACTCCCTATTACCTTCAGAATTTGCTGTGTTTGGCATTCCAAGCCTTTCATCATCTAAGCCCACTCATACCTTTCCAGGCTTCTTAGACTTTACCCCAGGACACACACTCTTCTATCCAGTGACAATGGCCTCCTCTCCCTCTCTGACTACTGACCTCCCTGACACCCTTTATGTCCCGGCTAAAATATCCTCTTTTAAAGAAAACCTTCCCCCAATTTTCTTTATTCCAGTGCCTTCCTTTGATATCCTGTATATAGCTTACGTGGTGTATATTGGTTTGCATATTGTCTCCTCCATTAGACTGTAAGCTCCTTGAGTCAGGGACTGTCTTTTGCCTCTTTTTGGAGGGGTTTGGGGTAGAGTTCAAGCAAGTCACTGTTTTTACTCCACCATCTTGGCTCTGCCCCCTCTTCTGCCTCTTTTTGTGTCCCCAGTGCTTAGCACAGTGCCTGGCATATAGTAGGCACTTAATAAATGTTGATTGATTGATTTCTGTAATTTTTATTTTTAAAGAATTCCCAAGGATACTGAGTGACTTGTCCAGGGTCACATAGCCATTATGTGTCAGAGGTAGAACTTGAACCCAGGTCTTCCTGTCTCCTGGACCAGCTTAATAGCACTTACTGTTTGTCTCAAAACATGCACTCTGTATTCTGCTGCTTTGGGTTACTTCTCTCGGTATGAGTTTGTACCAGTGCTCCAAAGTTTCTCTGAATTTCCATATTTGTCATTTCTCTTTTTTTTCATTTTTTATTAATTTATTTTGATTTATCAACAATCACTTCCATACACTTTTGAGTTTTAAATTTTTCTCCCCCTCCCTCCCCACCTCCCTCCCCAAGACATGGCACACAATCTGATATATGCTTTACACATACGTTCCTACTAAACATATTATCACATTAGTCATGTTATAAGGAAGAATTAGAACCAACAGGAGAAACCACAAGAAAGAGGAAACAAAACAAAACAGAAGAAAAAAATAGCAAATAGTATTCTTCAATCTGCATTCAAACTCCATAGTTCTTTCTTTGGATGTGGATAGCATTTTCCATCATGAGGCCTTTGGAGATGTCTTAGATCCCTTGCTGAGAAGGGTTAAGCCTATCAATTTTAGCCATTGCATAATGTGGCTGTTACTGTGTACAACATTCTCTTGGTTCTGCTCACCTCACGTAGCATCAATCCATACAAGTCTTTCCAGGTTTTTCTAAAGTCAGCCTGCTCATCATTTCTTATAGCACAATAGTATTCCATTCCATTCATATACCACCATTTGTTCAGCCATTCCCCAGTTGTTGGGCATCATCTCCATTTCCAATTCTTTGCCACCACAAAAAGAGCTGCTATAAATATTTTTGTACATATTGGTCCTTTTCCCATTTGTGTGATCTCTTTGGGATACTGCCCTAGAAGTGTTATTGCTGGGTCAAAAGGCATGCATATTTTTATAGCCCTTTGGGCAGAGTTCCAAATTGCTCTCCAAAATGGTTGGATCCTTTCACAATTCCGCCAACAAGGCATTAGCGTTCCAATTTTCCCACATCTTCTCCAGCATTTATCATTTATCTCTTTTGTCATGTTGGCCAATCTGACGGATGTGATGTGGTACCTCAGAGTTGTTTTGATTTGCATTTCTCTAATCAATAGTGATTTAGAGCATTTTTTTATATGACTATAGATGGCTTTAATTTCTTCATGGGAGAACTGCCTGTTCATATCCCTTGACCATTTATCAATTGGAGAATGACTTATATTCTTATAAATTTGACTTAATTCTCTATATGTTTTAGAAATGAGGCCCATATCAGAGACACTGGTTGTGAAAATTCCCAATTTTCAAATTTCCTTCTAATCCTGGTTGCATTGGCTTTGTTTGTACAAAAACTTTTCAATTTAATGTAATCAAAGTTATCCATTTTGCATTTCATAATGTTCTATATCTCCTGTTTGGTCATGAATTCTTCTGTTCTCCATAAATCTGATAGGTAAACCATTCCTTGCTCTCCCCTTTTTCTTACAGTCTCAGCCTTTATATCTAAATCATGTACCATTTTGACTATATTTGGGTACATGGTATGAGATTTAGGTCTATGCCTAGTTTCTGCCATATTCTTTTCCAGTTTTCCCAACAGTTTTTGTCAAAGAGTGAGTTCTTATTCCAGAAGCTGGGGTCTTTGGATTTATCAAATAATATATTACTATAGTCATTGACTACTGTGTCTTGCATACTTAACCTATTCCACTGATCCACCACTCTATTTCTTAGCCAGTACCAACCAGTTTTGATGATTGCTGGTTTATAATACAATTTAATATCTGAAATGCTACGCCACCTTCCCCTGCATTTCTTTTCATTAGTTCCCTTGATATTCTGGACTTTTCGTTATTCCAAATGAATCTTGTTATTATTTTTTCTAATTCTATAAAATAATTTTTTGGTAGTTTGATTGGAATGGCACTAAGTAAATTAGCTTAGGTAGAACTGTGATTTTTATTAAATTAGCTGGGCCTACCCATGAGCAACTGATGTTTTTCCAATTATTTAGATCTGACTTTATTTGTATGAAAAGCATTTTGCAATTGTGTTCATATAGTTCCTGGGTCTGTTTTGGCAGGTAGACTTCCAAAAATGTAATAATGTCTACAGTAACTTTAAATGGAATTTCTCTTTCTATCTCTTGCTGTTGGGCTTTGTGGGTAATATATAGAAATGCTGATGATTTATGCGGGTTTATTTTATAGTCTGCAACTTTGCTAAAGTTGTTTATTATTTCAAGTAGTTTTTTACTTGATTCTCCAGGATTCTCTAAGTATGTCATCATATCATCTTCAAAGAGTGATAGCTTTGTTTCTTCTTTGCCTATTCTAATACCTTCAATTTCTTTTTCTTCTCTTATTGCTAAAGCTAACATTTCCCATACATATTTGTCATTTATAGCAGAACAATAATATTCTAGTACAATCATATGTTTATTCAATTACTAACTATTGATTCTTCCAATCAATAGACATCTACAGAACTTCTGGTTATTTACTGCTACTAAAAATGTTGCTATAAATATTTTTGAATAGAAGAAATCTTTATCTCTAGGCCTTTGACCTCCATCAGGTCAAAGCCTTATTTACCTGTCTTCTTCCCACATAGTAGGTACTTAATAAATGCTTATTCTCTTCCTCACTTGGCTGAGGGTTATTGGACTAATAGGGCAGAATGAGACATACATATATAGACACAGCTAAATTCTTGATTTGTTTTTCTTTACTGTGTTTTTTTGTTACAAAGGAGAGTGGATATATGGAGGGGAGTCTTTGAGAAGTGATGTATTTTAGATTTCAGAGAAAGTGGACTACTCACTGTTCGCTCATCCCATGCTGCTCTGTCCTGCCTCCATGCATTTGTATAGGCCGTTTCCCATAGTTGCAGGGGAGCTGCTCCCCAATCTCCACCTTTTGACATCTTTGCCTGTCTTCAACTGGATTATTAACATCAGCCTTCTAATTGGGATTCCTCTCTTCAGTGTCTCCCTTCATCAATCTATATACTCCCTATAGCTGCCACACTGATATTCCTAAAGCATAAGTCTGACCATGTCACTGCCTTACCTTCCCATTACCTTTAGGATGAAATCCAAACACTTCTGTTGGACATTTAAAGTCTTTTTGGCTCCCACCTTCTTTCTGCACTGATTTAACTGCCCTTCACATAGTCTGTGTTTCTGCTAAACTGGATTACTTGCTGTTTTCTGTATTTGACTGATCATCTCCCACCACTGTGCCCTTGCAGAGGAGGTCCACCATATTGGAATGTTCTCTTTCCTCATATCCACCTTTTAGAATCCCTACCTTGCTCCCTGTAAGGTACCACCTCCTACCTCAGGCCTTTGTTGATTCCTCCCCACCACTGACTTGCTGACTGTCTGTCTATGCCCTGCTAGGCCTATTCTTCAGCCTGAATTACTTCTTGGATCTGCACAGTACAGAAATCCCTCAAACCAGCAATGCTCTCTCTCTAGTTCTTCCTTTCAGAATCCTTACCCTCTTTCCCGGCCCTGGTTAGAGTCATCTCTTCAGGCTAAAAAAAGCCTGTTGTCTGGCTTGAAGTATTCTGTTAGATGGAGAGCCTATAGGGCTGATCTGTGAGCATGTAGGTTTGTGGATTTGAATGGGATGGAGGCAGGAGGCTATGTGTGAAGACTTTATTAGGGGCAATTAGGAATCTTACATGGAAGGAGAAATCTCTGGTTGACACTTGGACCCTCTGCTTTTTGAGAATAGAGGCCTGAGCATTTTGGGAAGAACCAGAGGAGAGTAGAGAGGTCAGTTTAAGCAACCCTAACTCTATTGCAAAATTCCTTGAGTAATTGGAAAGACAACCCAATGTGCCAGCTGACTGGACACCTGCAGGCCCTCTAGGACTTTGTAAGACAGAGAGAGACAGGGAAAATATTTATTTCTTCACATCTCTTGACCTGCCTAATCTTCCTGCCCTCCTCCTCCATCTTTTCCTCATACTTCCCCTCTTTCTCCAATACTTCCTGTTTGTCAACTCCAGGGCTTCATGAGGAAATTGAAGGAGGGGACTCCCAGCCCTGGGGACAAGAGGTAACCAATGACAAAAGAATGGGGGAAACCACAGACTTCAGGGAACTGTTGGAACCCAATGGCTGGAGGGATCCTTTGCCCCTGTTTAAGGCTGGGGAGGAGCCAGTGAATAAAGGACACCCTTTTCTGCCCACAGCATTGAGGGCCAAGAGGATGAGGCTGCAGAGGGGCTGGACTATGCAGGTACCCCTGTTGGTGCTGGGGCTGCTCAGCCTGAAGAATTCACTTGCCTATGCCCAGGACCAGAGATACCAGGATTTAGTGAATGAATTCATTCAGGAATACAACACGAAGTCAGGATCAGAAAACCTCTTTCGTCTCTCAGTCCTGAATCTGCAGTCTGGGGAAGTGAGTAGCATTGAGATGGTGGGGGAGGGCTTTCCCTGCCAAGATTCCCTAATATGAACCTTTCCCTCCTGAAAACCTTGGTCTCCTCACTGGGAGAATTTGTGATATAGTGGAAAGTGAGGGTCAGCTAGGTGGCACAGTGGATGGAGCACTGGCCCTGAAAGTCAGGGAGACCTGGGTTCAAATGCACTCTCAGACATTTATTAACTGGGTGACTGGCACTCATGTAACATTTGTTTGCCTCAGTTTTCTTTACTGTGATGTAAGGATAATAATAGCACCTATCTCCTAGAGTTGTTACGAAGATCAAATGAGATAATAATTGTAAAACACATAGGACAGTGCCTGACGTATATTAGCACTGTATAAATGTTCACTATTATTATTATCATTGGAACCAGAAGACCTGAGCTCTCATTCCAGTTCTGACTCATTTTTCTGACTGAGCAAGGTATCTTTCCTCTCTGAGTTTCAGTTTTTTCATCTGTGAAATGGGGATGATAATCCATGTCTGATGCCTCTCAGAGTATCCTTGTGAGGACTCCCCTGCCTTGAATTCCCTTCCCCTTCCCCTTCACTTTCCAATCCTGCTCCCACCTCAGAGGAGAGCTCAAGCTCTCCATGAGTGACACCAGGCCAGAGGGATTTCTCTCTCTCTCTCTCCATGTCACCTACAGCCCTGCGTAGCATCATAGGCTGTCAGGCTGGAAGGGACCTTAGACATCACTGAGTTTAACCCCCTTTATTTTCAAAGTAGGAAATCGTGATCCAGAGAAAGGAAGGGGGAATAGCAGCAAGTAACAGAACTAGGAATGAGGGAATGGATAAAGGAATGAATGAAAAAGTATTTCTGAATCCAGGGCTTTTCTTCTTTTAATGATTTCCTATTTATCCTGCACACAGCTTGCTTTGTATATGTTCATTTGCATGATGTTTCCCTCCCATTAGATTGTAAACTCCTAGAGGGCATGAACTGTCTTGTTGCCTTTTTTTTTTTTTTTAGGCAATTGGGGTTAAGTGACTTGCCCAGGGTCACACAGCTAGTAAGTGTCAAGTGTTTGGTCTGAGGCTGGATTTGAACTCAGGTACTCCTGACTTCAGGGCCGGTGCTCTATCCACTGTGCCACCTAGCTGTCTCTTTGTGCCTCTTTTTGGACCCCCAGGGCTTAGCACAGTGCCTGGCACATAGTGGGTGCTTAATAAATGCTGATTGATTGAATCTCTTACCATGTCCCAGGAACAATCCTAAGTACTATAATATAAATAAAATCCAGGTCTTCAGACTTCAAATCCAGGATTCTTTTCATTACTGGAGCTCTCATGTGGCTCTGAACAAGTTTAAACTTGTATTGGTTTTTTTCATTTTGAGAATTTTTGTCTCCCAACCAGCCTGAGGTGTCCCCTGAGGACAGAGAATATGGAAGCTGAGCACACGGTGACCCCAGAAGTCATTCAGTAGACACTGGTTGGATGAATGACTGTTCTGGATGCCTCCAGTTCTGATACTGGTACCAATGTGACCTTGGGCAAATCACCTAACTTTCCTAGTTCTTAGTTTCCTCATCTAGAAATCGATGGGGTCAGACTAGATGGTTTCTAAGGTCCCTTCCAGCACTAAATAGCTTGCTCCTGGCCCCACAGGCCCTCAGGTGAGGCCTAGGTCTAAAAGGCTGTCCTGCCTTCCTCCCCAGAACAAGGATCCTGCTGCTCCTCGACTTCTGAGCTTCACCATGAGAGAGACCGTGTGCCCCAATACTGAAAATCCCAATCCAGATGAATGTGACTTCAAGGAAAACGGGGTGAGAGTGTCATGGGCTAGGGAGGGAGACTGACTGAATGAGTCTCTTTCTGAGGACCTTGGAGCAGGGAGGGTGCTGAGCTCTGCTTCCTGCTGCCCTGAGCAAAGTGATTCACCCAAGATGAGCAGCAGAAAACCCTCCCAGTGGGCTGGCTTGGGGCAAAGCTTGAGCTTGTTGTCAGTCCTGGCATGTCAGGGGCAGAGGTTGCAGACTGGCAGTCCTGAACTCTCTCTGCAACCCTTCACAGCTGGTGAAAGAATGCATTGGAGCCATTGCTTTGGATTCTCCTAAGCCCTCTGCTGATATTTCCTGTGATGGGGTAAGTGCTGAATCCTCAGAGGGGGCTGGGAGAAGAGCCCAAACCTGCAGACTCCACTAGGGGTCTATGGTGCCTTCTGTCTTGGGGGCTGCTGGGATTGATGTGCAGCTGGAGGGGCTTGGGACCAACTTTGACCATGCTGCCCTCTCCAACCTTAGCATCAGCCCAGCCTCCCTTTTCTTCTTTCAGGTTCCAGGAGGAGATATAGATACAGAGGCAGGAGTAATCCTCTCCCTCATCTACCTCACCCAACCCCAGCTCTGGAGCTCCAGAGGTCTCTGGCCTCAGAGTCCTAGGGCAAGAGGGAATTAGAGAAGGCTAATGGGAGAGGAAGGGCCTAGACCTGTGTTTCCAGAGAACCAATCCCAGGGTTTGAAATGGAGGAAATCCTAGAAATTAGCTAGTCTAACTCCTCCTCTCCCAATTTACAGAGAAGGAAACTGAAGCTCAGAGATGTGAAGTGACATTGCCCAAAGTCATAGAGGGACTAATGTCTGAGCTGAAACAGGTCTTCTGACTCAGTCCAACTATCTTGCTCACTCCAAGAGCTCATTGATGAGATAGGGTAGGGAAACTAGGGTGGGGTGGGCTGGAGGCACAGCCAGTGTTCCTGCCAAACCACTCTGAAGAGAGGGCTGTGAGTTCAGGTATGGTCATGCCAGGGGCATAGTCAATGTGACCTGGTCCCAGGGTGTACCTGGAGGGTAGAAGTTTCTAAGGTGTGGGGTAATGATTTCTCATTGTCCTCTCCATGTCCGGGGCACAGAAACGGGGGGGGCGTGTCCTGGGAAAACTTTTCATCATGTTCAAAATGAACATGAAGAAGCCCCTGAGCCTATAGCTTTCTGTGCTGGTTGGAGCACTGGGTTTAGAGGTGCAAGGCTGAAGATTTGGGCTTGAGTCCTGGCTCTGCCAGCTGCACCACCATCTGTCTTAAGTTTCCTCCTTTGAAATGGGGAGGTTGTACCAGACACTGAGTTCCGAGTCTCATGAAGCTCTAAGTTACTCCATTCCCTGGTGGGCAGGTTTTTCTTCCCTCCTCAGCCTTACCCCAAGAGGCCCTGGACTAAGAATGTCTGTTTGTCTTCCCTCTGTAGCCTGAAAATATCAAGAGACGTGGGTTTTTCCCATGGATTTGGAGAGGATTGAAGAAATGGGGTAACGACATTATAAATGGATTAAGGAGAAATCCTTATAATGGCCCAATCATAGGTTAGACTCCTATGTGAGACTGAACCTCAGTTTCTTTTTAAGGCCCTGCACTCTGCTTTGGTGTCCTCAGATTAATAAACTCCAGTTTTACTCTCTCTGCCTCCAAGTTTTCTGAGACTTCCTCCTCCATTCAGCTGAACATTTAAGTACTCATCATGTACTCTTAGACTGCACATAAAAAGATGAAAACAACCACCCACAGTCTCTCCCCATAATGATTTTATAATCTAGGAGGGTGGAGTGGCAGCAGACATGTAAGCATACAATGTACCATGTGGCTATATGTTGGGAACAGACATTATCTTGACAAAGTGGTCTAGGACAACTGAGAGATTGAGAGATCACTTTCTGGTTAGACCTGGGGGGGAGGCAATATACCTGTGAAGGCTTCCTGGAAGAAGTGGGTTCTGAGCTGGGCCTTGGAGGAAGTTTTCTTCCTCTTTATCTTATCTCAAGATAAGATTATGGAATAGCTAAGAATCTAGTCTGCCAACAAAGTATTTAGAGCATTGAGGGGTGTAGTTCGTAAAGTTTTGTAGGTAGGAAGGGGCCAAGAGGGTCTTAAATAGCAGGCCTTCCCCAGGAGTTTGTAATTTATCCTATGGACAACAGCGTATCCCTGAAGGTTTTTTGTTTGTTTTAAGCAGGACGGTGACAAGATCATATCTTTTCATTAGGAAGATAATTTCATTAGGAAGCTGTGTCTAGGATGGAGCGGAAAAGGGAGGGATGAGACACAGGGGGAGCAGTCAGGAGGCTATGGCAATAGGTGAAAGGTGATGAGGGCTATAGGAATGGAAAAGAGGGTTTGGATGGGAAAGGTGAAGTGGACAGGCTAGGGTGTAGAATTGACCAGATCTGGGAAGTGACTGAATGAGTCCCATGGAGAAGGCAGAGTGAAAGCTGACTCCATCACCCTGGGAATGAGCTCCCTACTTTGACCCAGTTCACTTTAGAGAACCCAGTCCAGTGATTCTTGTGAGGAAGCCATCACTATTGTATATTGGGAGCTGGGAAGACTTTGCCTTTGAAAAAGAAAGAATTTTACTAGCAAGAAGTGAAATCAGACCTATATCTCTTATTCCAGTCTCCCCAAAACAAGACCGCCTTTGGATCTAGAACCTCTCAGACAGTCAGGGCTCTACATATAGGCTAGGGTGTCAAAGCCTTCACTTGCCCTAGTATTTACTCATAGCTAATGCTCTTAATTATAGACTCCCTGTCCCTACTCTAGACTTAAAAATAAGCACAGAGTTAGCAGAACTCTGAAGTTTTCACACATTCCCTCATTCTCACCTCTATAGAGAGTCAACTCAAATGCCAAGGAGTCTCAACATCTACTGCCTTATCTACAGCAGCATCAAGGCAATGAATGCCTGTGAATGTATGTCCAGTTGTAGCCTGGCAAAAGAGCCCAGACAGAGCTGTAACTAGTATAGAGTGGTGGGGGTTTTTGTCTAGGGAATGGACTTCTAGAGGCATGATTAGTCCCTGTGGCAGTCCTCCAGTTTAGCCCCCCTCCCTCATCTGGGTCTAGGCTTTCACGAATGCTCCCAAGCGTCCCTCTGTTCTAGGACCCTTCTCCCTGGGCTTATACTCCTAGAGCACCCCTACAAGTTTCCCACATCCCCACCCCATTGCCACATCACCCCAGGGATTAGTGGTCTGGGTACCATCATCTATTGCTTCATAGCATAGGGCACAACTCCATCTGAGATAGATTATCTTTTAATCTCTGTTCCCCCCACCCCCAACTGAACATGCCTTGGGCTTAAGATTCCTACTTTTGATTTAGATCCTGTCACTGCCTCAGGGGCATAGTGATTTTGTCTTTCAACTAGGCAGTGCCCAGATTCTATCACACACATTCAAAATGACTGGAAGATATTCTTTCTGAAATTTCTCACACTCTGACTTAACCTATGTTAAGTATATTGATTCATCTCTATAATTTTTAATATTAAAGAATTCCCATGGTCAGTGAGTGACTTGTCCAGGGTCACATAGTCAGTCTGTGTCAGAGGCAGGACTTGAACCCAGGTCTTTCTGCTTCCTGGGCCAGTTTGAGATAATCTAATGTTTTTCTCATAATCCCTAAATTAAATTAACATACCCTGCATTCTGGGGGAGCTTGATCGTGCAGTGGACAGACACCCAGGCCTGGATTGGGGGGAACCTGATTTCAAATCAGGCTTCAGCCACTTACTAGCTGTGTGACCTTGAGTAAGTCACTTAACCCTGTGTCTCAGTTTCCTTATTTGTAAAATGAGTTGGAGAAAGAAATGGCAAACCACTCCAGGATCTTTGACAAGAATAACCCTAATGGCATCATGAAGAGTCAGACAGCAATGAAATGACTGAACAACAAGAATCCTGCATTCTAGTCAAAATGAACTAGTCACCCAGTTTCCCAAACTAAATTCTGTCTTCCACTCTCTGGGACTGCACAGGCCATCACCCATGCCTGGAATGCACTCCCTCTTCAGCTCTTCCTCTCAGAATCCTTATCTTCTCTCGAAGCCCAACTTACGTACCACTACTTCTGTAAGCCTTTCCCTAATGCCCTGTTAATGCTCCCGTATCTCTTCAGATCTCTTCATGTTTCGTGTTGGGAATGTCTGATTGAATACACTGTTGTTGTAACACAATCTGGTAACATGATTACCCTGGCCCTACTCTGGGGGCCAAATCTGTTACATTTCACGTCCCCCTTCTCCAGTACCCTGAGGAGTCTCTCTTCTGTGCCATCTTCTCTGGTTTCTCCCAATTTTTAGGGATCCAGGGATTAGCATCCATGTTCCATTTAACCATTTCATAGCCCAATTAGCTATTACACAGGGATATTTACTTCAAAGATATAGCAAAAATACACATACAAACATTCCACTCAATACTTTGGAGTCATAATCCCTAGGCATACACCACTTCTGTTGCTGGAGAGGGAAACTAAGTTCACAGTTGAGCTTAGTTCCTGTGTAACATGAATTCCAGTAAGTTCAAATTTAAAGCCTTGCTGGGATAGAGTTCCCAGTTTGCTGCTCCCCAGGGTTTCTCTGTTGAGTTGACTGTAACACCCAGCCTGGATTCCCTGATAGCATATCTTACCCAGTATTCAAGTTGAGGAATTCACTCCTTGCACCTAGAATGGAAAGGGATAAAGGAAAAAGCCAAAGCCTCTGGACCATTTCTTGGGGTCACATGACCTAAGGGGGAATGGAAAAGGAGGTAGGCCTCAGTCTCAAGTGCAAACACAGAGAAAAACCCAATTGTGCTCAGCAAAGTTCCCACTAAATAGTCCATGGAGAAAGTCTTCTCCTTACCTCTTGGTAGGCCAATGCAGAATGTCCATGCGTGGACCAATTCTCCTGTCTTTCAAAAAAGTCTTCCACATGGGAGGTGATGCCATCTTAGGTGGTCTAGACATGTGCCAAATCCCCATTAAACAGTGTCTCCACAGGGAATGCCAGTTCAGGAGCATTTTTGGGTTGGTTTCTGAGCCAAGATGCTCCAGAATGGTTTAATTTGCAGTGTGATAAAAGTCAAAGGGGCAGTGTGTGGAATTTAGGGCATACAGAATGGTAGTTGAGACCATACCACAGCAATGTCTGCCCCCTTGCAGCTTGTGGACCTTAGATTGTGAGAAATAGGCAGAACTACTTGGGAGCTTGCTTTCAGGTGGTCCCTGGAGGATTGCAGCAATAGATGACAATGTAGTGCAGAGGGGAATGTTCAGATGATGATGGCCGGGCTGGTTGGAGCACTGGGTGTTCTCTAGAGGTGCTCCCTGGAGGTCTTTAAGCAAAGACCTCATGGCCCTTGTAGGGGGTAAGATAAAAGGAATTTCTGCTCAGATATTGGTTGGATTAATTGGTCTCTGTGCTCCCTCCAACTCTGAGATCATGATTCCATGAATTCAATTTAGGAAACATTTATGGAAAACATATTCTGGGCAACCCACTGTGCTAGTCATTGTGCGTAGAAAGCAAAAATGAAACAGTTAACAAACTGTTCAGGAACTTCTTCGAGGAGTGATATTTTCTCAGGAGAACAGAACATGTGCCTAAACAAATAGAGGTAACAGAGACGCTCCTAGAACCAACCATTATTTATGGTCTCTAGCTTAGTGGATAAACAGTATCTTCCCTAACTTGCTTGTCAATTGGATTAAATTGACAAGATTCCAGGCACGTATATTTTCTCATTTCTCTTCTTTTCACGTGGAACATAGCTTTTTATTAGTTTTCAAATGAAATGTTGGTATAATTTATTTTTATATCATCTATATTTCACAATTCATTCCTTTATTCCCTCCGCTTTCCATAGAGCCAATCTTTTTAAAATAAAAATTAAAAAGGGGAAAAAAACTTCAACAAAACTAACCCATTTATTGAAAAAAAATCTGATATTATATACAGCATGTCACATACACTGTCCTTCACCTCTGCAAAGCAATCAGAGGTGGGAGGGGGCATTGGCACCTATACTCTTGTCAGTTTTTGCTAGATGCCTTCCATCCCTGAGTTGAAGCCTGTTATTCCTATGTTTTCAGCTGTGTTCCTGAAATCCAGATGCCATCCTGAATCACCATTCTCTGAATAAGCTGGTCCTGAAATCCAGATGCCATTCTGAATCACCATTCTCTGAAAAGCTGAATTGACCTGAATTAAATTGAGTCCTGTGAAGTAGGTAATGCAAGTACGATTCTCCCCATTTTAGAGAAGAGAAAACAGAAACTTTTGGGACTTTCCCAAGTTCACAAATCTATTAAGCTTGTTGTAGCAGGATGGATGAAGCTGGAGGCCAAGCTGCTCTTTAGTTGCAAGCCCAGACAGTATGCCACAGGGCCCTGCTGGTGGTAGAACAGGTCACTGAGCAAGGTAAAGAAAGAGGGATGGGTGGTATCAAGGATGACATAACAACATATTGCTTTTCTCTTCTAGATTTCCATTGCAACTGAGATCGGCAAACCCTATGAAATGATTAAGCCACCCTCCCAAACCCTCAAACCCCCTTGCAAATACCTCAAGCAACATGACTTTGACTTAACCAATTGACCACTAGTGAAATGGGCAGAGATCTTGAAATGAGTTTGCACAACTGTTCACTTCTTTCTTTTTCCACAATCAGGGATGCAAGCTGAGGTCAACCAGGCTGGAGAGCCATAGATTCAGAATCACAGACTTGGGAGGGACCATAAAGATAAATCCTCTAGTCCAGCTCCCACATTTGAATTATTTTGGTGCTTGGGGGCAGCCATGACTTAAATGATATATTTCTTCTTCAGATGCAGATGTGTTCCACATTCATTCATTCATCCAATTAATAAGCAAAAGCAGTATAATAATACCTGCACTACCTCAAAGGATTATTGAGAGATAGCACTTAGTAAGTCTTAAAATACTATATAAAAGTTAAGTGGTGTTATTATTCTGACATTTAAAGCCTGAACAATCTGGCAAAACTCTACCTTTTCATCCTGAATAATAATAGATCCAATTTATGTAGTATGTTTCTGAAGTTTACACACACACACACACACACACACACACACACACATATACCTGTATATCTGTGTGTATGTATGTATATGTATATGTGTATGTATGTCTATACATGTATATTCACACATATCCATGCATACAACACATATATATGTGTACACACACACACACACAAATACAAATACACACATTGTCTCATTTATCTCCTCAGACAGAGCCAAGACTTGACCCTAGGCCTTCTGTCTGTCTAATCCTAGTGCTCTTGCCACCAGTCACAGTGATAATTAAATAGCATTCATTGCTCAAGCTTTAATTGTGGATTGTGGGTAATGTTGCCTTGGCCTCAGGTCCTCCTTGCTGTTGTTTCCAGAATTCATTCAGTGCTCCACCTCAAGGACTCCTATCCTCCCCTAAGCCACAGTTATGGCCCCCAGCTGCACAGCCCAGGATCACTTCTGGTCACCACTACCAGGCCTGGCTTCTGGAAACAGCTTGGGGAGGGGTGGTCCTTAGATGAAAGTGTCTGAGGCCAAAGTTCATGGGGTCAAATTTCTTGGGGCTGTGAGGTGAAAGTTGAGGTGAAATTTCCTGAGGCTAAGTCTGCTTCCCCACAGAGCTGCTCCAGGGCCTGTTCATCTATTCAGTGTAGAGAGCCTGGAGATGTCTACATTTCCCTCAGGCCAAAGATCAGCCCCTGGAGGTCCTGTCCTTCCTGAGGTCCTCTCAAGTTGTCTTAGAAAGGCAACTGCTTTACCCCTTCATTTTTGCTGCTCTATGTTTATTTCATGGTGATTTTCTGTCTGGTAGTGCAGGAAATGAGGAATGCCTGGAAATTTCTTACCTACTCCACCATCTTCACTGACTTTCTTCTGGATTAATAACAATATTAATAATAATAAGTTGCTAAAATAAAATAAAACAAAATAAAAATAAGTAAACAAAGGAAAAAGAACCCAACCATAGATAGCTATTTTGGCAAAAAGAAGAGCTGGATCCATATTGAGAAAAAGATAATGAGGTAAATCAAAAGCCACTGCTATCCCAAATATTAATAGCAAATGGTCACAAGCCCAAAGAGAGTTCTTGGGAGAATTTAAGAAAGAATTTAAAATTTAAATAAGAGAGATCAAGAAAAAATTAGGAAAAAAAATAAAAGCAATCCACGACAATTAAGAAAAGAAAGTCAACCAATTGAAAAAAGAGGTTCGAAATCTTAAGGAAAAAAATAATTCCTTGAAAACTAAAACTGGGCAAGAGGAATTGAGTGATGTTGTAAGACATCAAGCAATAATAAAACTAGAAAAATAGAAGAGAAGTGTCTCATTAGAAAAACAACTTATCTGGAGAACAGATGGAGGAGAGATAATATAACAATTGAAAGACTACCAGAAAGTTATGATCAAAAAAAAGAATAGGGATTCAATATTACAAGAAATTATTAGGGAAAATTGCTCTGAAGTTCTAGAATAGGAGAGTAAAGGGGCAGCTAGATGGCACAGTGGATAGAGCACCAGCCCTGAAGTCAGAAGGACCTGAGTTCAAATCTGATCTCAGACCAAACACTTGACACTTACTAACTGTGTGACCCTGGGCAGGTCAATTATCCCACTTGCCTTAAAAAAAAAAGTAAAAAATAGAATAAGAGAGTAAAGTAGAAATAGAAAAAAATCTACCATTCACGACATGAAAGAGAACCCAAGAGGAAAACTTACCGGAAAGTCCTAGGTTAAACTCCTGGGTTAAAGAGAAAATATTGCAAGAAACAAGGAAAAAAAAGCAATTGAAATACTGCAGAAATAATCAGGATTTCACAAGACCTAGCAGCCTCTACTCTAAAAGCCTGTAGGTCTTGGAACATGATATTTCAAAAAGCAAAAGATCTGGGGGTGTATCCAAGAATAACTCACCCAGCGAAGTTGAGTATAATCCTGAATGGGAAAAAAAAGCATTTGACACACTGAAAGACTTTCAGGTATTTGTAACAAAAAGACCATAATTCATTGGCAAATTTTATATAAAAGATCTGGGAGAAATATAAGGAAAACATTAAAGACTAATTATAAGTCACACATTAAGGTTAAATTATTTGCTTATAATATATAGGAAAATGTTATCAGTATTCTTAAAACTGTCATCAATCCTATGGTAGTTTTGAAAAAAGATTGGGGCTTGAGTTGTTTATAATGGGATGATCCTAAAAAATAAAATTGGGTAGGAAAAGGTAAAAGAGAGCAATTATAAAATGGAGTATGAGAGAAAGAACTAAAATAGAAGAAGCAAGTGCGGGTGGAGGATTAGTAAAATTGGAAGCTTCCTCTCATCTGTGTTAAAGAAAAAATGATATGTACATCTGGAAGGATGTAGAAGTGTTCTGAAGAGAAAATAGGAGGACAGGATGGGGGATGGACTTTTAGAGGGGTATGTGGATTGGGATTTAGGTGGGTGGAGGGAAAGGAGATGGTGACTGTTGGAGGTGTGTATAGATTGAGATTGGGTTTAGGGGGTTGGGGGGGACTCTTGGAGGGGTAGGTGAAGTGGGGTTTGGGAGGATAGGAGAGAAGGTAAGGTAAAAGGGACAGGGTAAAAAGAGAGGCTGAGAAAGAAAATAGTGAATAAAAATAAGATGGAGGAAAATTCTCAAATAGTGATTATAACTTTGAATGTGAATGGGATGTTTATAGCATTTCTCTTTGAGGTGGTAAAGAATTGGAAATTGCAGGGATGAAATCTAAACACATCTGTTGGACAATGAAAGCCTTTCACAGTCTGGCTTCCACCTTCTTTCTGCACTGATTTCATTAAGCTGCCCTTTGGCTAAACTGGATTACTTGCTGTTCTCTGTATCTGACAGATCATTTCCCACCACTATGCCTTTGCAGAGGGGGTCTACCATATTTGGAATGTTCTCTTTCCTCATATGCACCTTTTAGAATCCCTACCTTGTTATCTGTAAGGTACCACCTCTTACATCAGACCTTTGCTGATTCCTCCCCACCACTTCTGCCTTCCCCACCTACCCACTTACTGACTGTGTCTATCTCCTGCTATGTCAAGCCTGGACAGTTCTTCAGCCTGAAAGTCATCTTCTACCTCCTTGGATCTACACAGTCCAGGAATCCTCCATGATACCAATGCTCTATCTCTCTAGCTTTTCCTCTCAAAATCCTTATCCTCTTTCAGAACTCTGCTTAGGGTTCACTTCTTCTGGCTGAAGCAAGCCTATTGTCTGACCTGTGATAATCTGTTACATGGACAGTCTATAGGTCTGGTCTGTGGGCATGTATATTTGAAGAATTGAATGGGATGGAGGCTGGGGCTAAGCTGGGAAGACTTTACTAGGGAGCACTGGGCTCACAGAGGGAACTCAAAATCTCTGGTTGACACTTGGACCCTCTGCTTTTGGAGAATTGAGGCCTGAGCATTTTGGGAAGGATCAGAGGAGAATACAGAGGTCAGTTTTCGCAAAGTTCCTTGAGAAATTGGAAAGGCAACCCAATGTGTCAGCTGACTGAACCATCCACCCACCTGCAGGCCCTCCAGGACTTTGTAAGACAGAGAGAGATGGGAAAATATTTTATTTCTTCATATTCCTCAATGTGCCTAATC
>NW_020946007.1:0-26223 GCF_900497805.2 Vombatus ursinus
CACAGAGAGAGATACACAGAGAGAGAGACACAGAGAGAGAGAGAGAGTGTGTGTGTGTGTGTGTGTGTGTATGCGTGTGTGTATGAGAGACACAGAGAGAGAGAGAGAGAGCTTGCACTTAACTGCAATGAATAGAACACTGGGCCTGGAGTCAGATGTTCTGAGTTCATATGTAGCCTCAGACACTTATCAGTTGTGTTGACTCTGGGCAACTTTGTTCAACTTTCAGCCTCATTTTTCTCGTCTGAGATAGCACCTACCTGTTAGGATTGTGGTGAGGATAAAATGAAGATATTTGTGAAGTGCTTTAAAAATCTTAAAATGCTGTATAAATGTATGCTATTAATATTATTTTTAGCTTATTAAATTTCTTTTCCTAAAATTGGGCTAAATCCTCTATTTATTGTTCTATTAATCTGGGCATTTTATATTTTCATAAATAGTCATCTATTTCATTTAGATGATGAGTTTTATCAACATACAATTGAGGAAAATAGTTCCTAACTATTTTATTTCTTCTTCATTGGTTGTGAATTCATCTTTTTCATTCTTAATATTGGTAATTTCATCTTCTTTATTTTTTAAACTGAGTTTTGTTGTTTTTCAGTTGTTTTAGTTGTGTCTGACTCTTTATGACCCCCTTCGGGGTTTTCTTGGCAAACATAATGGAGTGGTTTGCCATTTCCTTCTCTAGCTCATTTTACACACAAGAAAACTGAAGCAAACAGGGGTAAGTGACTTGCTCAAGGTCACTCAGCTAGTTAGTGTCTGAGGCCAGATTTTAATTCAGGAAGATGAGTCGTCCTGACTCCAGGCCTGGCAATCTATCCACTGTGCCACTTACCTGCCCCCCCCAATCAAGTTAGTTAATAATTTATCTTTTTTAACCACCTCTTAGTTTTGTTTATTGATTCAAAGATTGTTTTGCTTTCAACTTTATTAATGTCTTTAATTATCAGGATTTCTACTATGTTGTTTAATTTCATTTGTTTGTTTTCCATTTTTCTTTCTTTTTCTTTTTTTTATTTTTTAGGCAATTAGGGTTAAGTGACTTGCCCAGGGTCACACAGCTAGTAAGTATAAGTGTTTGGTCTGAGGCTAGATTTGAGCTCAGGTCCTCCTGACTTCAGGGCCAGTGATCTATCCACTGCGCCACCTAGCTGCCCCTTCTGCTTTTTTTCAATCTGCTTTTTTCCTCATAGGTGAAAATGCCTAGAGACAAATTCTCTCCTCCGGAATGTTTTGGCTGCATCCCCCAAATTTTGATATGTTGTCTCATTCTTGCCATTATCTTTAATGAATTTATTGATTATTTTTCTGATTTGTTGTTTGACTGATCCATATGTAGAATTAAGTTATTCAGTCTCCAATTAATTTTTATTCACATCATCAATGGTTCTTTATTAAATATTACTTTTATTGTATTGTGGCATGTAAAATATATATTTAATATTTCTTCTGTATTTGTGAGTTTTTTATGCTTTAGCCACATGTTCAGTTTTTGTAAAGATGTCATGTAGAGTTAAGAAATAGGTATCCTCTTTTCTATTTCTATTCCGTAATCTATCATATCTGACTTTTCTAAAATTCTATTCAGGTTCTTAACTTCTTTTTTAATTTCCTTTTTGGTGAGTTTATCTAGGTCTGAGAGGGGTAGAAGTCCCCCTGTATTACAGTTTTATTATTTCTCCCTACAACTCATTTTTTTTTTCTTTTTAGTATTTTGATGTTATACCATTTGGCGTGCATATACTTACTACTGATATAAATTTCTTGGCTATGGTACCTTTCAGTAAAATGTAGTTTCTCTGTGTATCTTTCCAAATTAAGTCTCTTTTTGCTGTTGTTTCATCTAAGATGATGGAGACTCCTTCCACCTTTTTGACTTCAGCTGAAGGTATAAGTGACTTTGCTCCTGCTCCTTATTTTAATTTTGTACGCGTCTTTGTTTCAAAGGTGTTTCTTAAAAACTGTTGGATTCCGCTAATCCATTCTGCTATCCTCTCCCTTTTGAAAGGCAAGTTCATCCCATTCAAATTCCCAGTTATGATTACTGATGATATATTTCCCTCCAACCTGTTTTCTTATACTTCTCCTTTTTTTTGTTTCCTACTTCTGCAGTTTTTCTTAAAACTAATCTCTTTCTTTGAATACCCTCCTCATAATTCCCCTTTCCCCATTCCCTTTTCCTCCTGTTGCTTTGTTGAAGAGTATTCCTGTACCCAACTGTGTGTGTGTGCGCTCTCTTTGATCAATTCAGAAAAGAGTGAAGTTCAAGTCTGAACCACTTCCCCCAAACCTTCCTCCTTGTTTGTATATACTTCTAATTGTGGACCACAGTTAATGAGATACTTTCCCCTGTTCTTCCTCTCCCTTTCCCTCCTTGATGTTTTCCTCTTTACCTGCCTTTCCATTCTTTTTTTTTTTTAAACATCATCAGAACATAAGAGAACCCCTCCTTAGTCCTCTGTCTAATAAGACTCCCTTAATGACCCCTGGTGATGAGAGAGACCTGAGGGAATATGTATATCAGCTCCCCATATTAAAATGCTAAACGTTTATCATTATTTTGACCCTTGTAGTTGTCCACACATTTTTACCTTTTTATAAAAGTTTCTCTTGACTCCTATGTTTATATATCAAAGTCTTTATTCAGTTCTGCTCTTTTCATCAGGAATGCTACAAATTTCTATATTTCAGCAACCTGTCTGTTTTTTTTCCACTGTAGGATTATACTCAGTTTTGCTGGGTAAGTTATTCTCAGCTGTAAGCTTATATCTTTTGACTGATGTGTTATATCATTCAAAGCTCTCTGCGACTTTGTAGTAATCACTAATCCTAATCATGGCTCCACAGTACTTGAAATTTTTCCTTCTGGCTGCTTGAAGTACTTTTTTTTTCATTGAACTGAATGAAAGCTCTGGATTTTGGCTATAAACGTTTCTAGGAGTTTTCTTTTTGGGGGTTCTTTCAGGGGATGACCAGTAGATTCTTTCTATTTCTACTTTGTCTTCTGGTACTAAGAAATAGGAATGGTTTTCTTTTATGATTTCTTAAAATACAATATCTAAGGCTCTTTTTTTTTTCATCATGACTATCAGGTAGTCTAATGATTTTTAAATTATCTCCCCTAAACTTGTTTTCCAGCACTTTTTTTTTGCTATGAGATATATCACATTCTCTAATTTTAAAAAATTCTTTTTACTTTGTCTCAATATTCTTATTGTCTCATGGAATCATTAGCTTTCATTTGGTCCATTCTAATTTTTGGGGAGTTAGGTTTTTGGGTTTAAGGTTTTATACTTCTTGTTGCAAGCTATTCATTCTCTGTCTAAATATTTCTCCCCTAGCTCTCATTTCTTTTTTCTTTTTCTACCTCTAGTGATCTTTTTGGATTTTTAAAACCATTTTTAGCTCTTTTTATAAAACAATAACAATAACTCTTACTTCATCTCTTCCAGGAATTCTAAGCCATGTTTTTCTTTGAAATTTTGTAGATATTTTGTACTCATTCTTTTCTTCTGGGTTTGTGTCTTGAGTATCCCTGTCCCAATAGTAGTTTTTGATGGTGGAATTCTTTTTTTCTTTGCTCATTCTCTCACCTACTTCTTGACTTCAGACATTATATTAACCTCATGCTTTGTGAACTTCCATGAGGAATGTCTCATCTGAACCTTATTCTTTTGGGTCCTTCTGCTGCTTTCTTAGGGGTAATGAATGTTATGTTATCTCAGAATCACAGAGACAGCTCAGGCTGGAGAAATGGAAGCTTTCAGAGCTCCCAAAGTAGTCTGATCTAGGGCCGAATCTGATACTTCTCCTGCTGTTCTCATCTCTGCAAGTTCTTATGCCTCTGGGCGTGCCTCTGGTTGGAAGTTCCAGTAGATTGCTATTGGACTCAGCCACTGTCTGCCATCTAAAAAGCTCTGTAGGTGCAGAGCGACATAACTACCTGTTATCCCCTGGTCTGAGATTCCTTCCCTGGTCATTCTTCTGCAGACTTCAGATTGCCTTGGAGGCTAGAAGAGAAACACAAGTATTGTTTATTCTGGAATTTGTTCCTTGCTCAATACACAGCCTAGGACCCAGAACCACTCTGTATCTTGTAATCCCAGGTGAAGATTCCCTTCCTCAGTCTGTCTTGGATCTGTGACCAAAAATTGAGTAATGAATGACAGAGCTGTCAGTTGGCAGCATTCCTCTTCCTGAATCCTGCACATGGGAGGGGTCTTCCTGTATGCGTCTGGCACCTCTTCTTTCCCTAATGTCTATATATCTTCCTGTCTGCCTCCCTTTTCTGACCTGGGGTAGAAATGTGTCCTTGTGATTTTTTTCCCTTAGATTTCCCAATCAGGATGTGGTCTGGTTCATTTTCTAGATCTTTGTGGAAGAGTTGTGTTAGGGAACTCTTCCTGCTATTTTGCCATCTTGGCTACCCTCTATAGGCTTTAAAATACATCCTGGTCCAGACCTTTAGATATCCTCCCCAAATAAGATAAGATATGACAGAGAACTTGCAGCTATAATAAACATTGCTACAGCAGTGTTTACTTTTGTTGGACCTCTCTCCTACCACCCTAACCACCTGACCTCCCACTTTCCTAGCCTTTTCTCATCTGTCAATATTCTGGCTTCTAGCACTGATAACAGGTTCTCCAGCTTTCTTGGGAACTACTTCTAACTGTACCTGCCTCTGGAGTTCTGTGTCTACCTTTACTGGCTTTGTGAGACATTCTCCTACTAAAAAGATGATTTGGAGGCCAGAGTGGCCCCTCAGACAGTATAAAGAAGGTGATATCTTGGAGACTTGACCTGTCCTTACTGCTAGTGCTATGGGTTGAAGGAAGGAGGGGAAAAGTGAGAAGTTGTGTTTTTTTTAAATGCAGGTAGATTGGGAGAGCAATTTATAGACACCAACATAGTACATAGTCCTCATAAAAACTTCCATGAAATGCTTGAGAAAATGTACTACCATTTTAATTATTTGTCTGTGCCACCTAGAGCTAGACAAATGCATTGAACTCCTGGAAGTCCTGGGTATGACGACAGGGCCTCTAACAATGCCACTAAGAACCACAATTGTGTCCTTACTATTCCCCACACCCCTATTCTTACCACCAACTCTGCCCCACCAAGATTGTAACTGCCATTATATCATCAACCCTCAATTATTTATTGGAAGGAGAGGGAGGGATGTGTGTGTGTGTGTATGTGCATATGTTTGTGCCCTGTAGAGCATCTCATACTACTTCTAAATCAATAACACAGGCAAAGTCAGCAGGTACATAGACTCCCTAAGGAAATGGAATCAATGAAATCACCCTAGAGATCAAATATATTAAGACAGGCAAAGCAGTTGTGTATTTTTTCTCTTGGCCCCATGCAGGCATGGAAGGTCTTCAGTAGCCTCCCTGCCCCACCCTCACTGAGAATGAAGAAGCCCAAGGGATGCTCATATCTCCTGAGTGATGCTATCAGAGGAAGATAAGCATCACAGCCTAAAGTCCCATTTTGTGCCAGAGGGGAGTTGGACTGTCAGCTTGCTGCTGATTCTCTCAACGTTCCCCTCCTCCCAGGCATCAGCACCTGTCTTTATGACCAGCTGTCTCTCTCCTTCCCCACAAGGCCTAGTCATGCCTGATCCAGATCAGAACCTTTTAAATCCCATCAGATTTTTTTAAAATGTTAAATTAATTAATTTATTTTTGGTTTTCAACATTCACTTTCATAAGCTTTTGAGTTCTAAATTTTCTCTGCCTCCTCCTGCCCCTCCCCCAAGACAGAATGCAATCTGATATAGGCTCTACAAATACATTCTTATTAAACATATTTTCACATTAGTCATGTTGTAAAGACAAATTAGAACAAATGGGAGGAATCATGAGAAAGAAGAAAGAAAACAACAAAATAAGACAGAGCAAATAGTATACTTTGATCTGCATTCAGACTTCATAGTTCTTTCTCTGAATGTGGGTAGTATTTTCCATCATGAGTCTTTTGGAGTTATCTTAGATCCTTGCATTGCTAAGAATAACTAAGTCTATCAAAGTCAGTCATCACACAACATGGCATAAAGTATAGACAGCTAACAGTCCCCTTCCCCTCCCTTCTCTTTATTATCTTTCTCCCACCACACTTTTTACTTCTCTCTCTATGTTCCCTTTACCCTGGATGGGGAGCCCAATCTGGGCTGTATTGTACTGTGTACAATATTCTCCTGGTTCTGCTCCTTTCAGTCAACATCAGTTCCTATAAGTCTTTCCAGGTTTTTCTGAAGTCAGCCTGCTCATCATTTCTTATAGCACAATAGTATTCCATTACATTCATATACCACAACTTGTTTAGCCATTCCCCAACTGATGGATATCCTCTCAATTTCCAATTCTTGGCCACCCCAGAAAGAGCTGCTGTAAATATTTTTGTACATGTGAGTCTTTTTCCCATTTGTATGATCTCTTTGGGGTACTGCTCTAGAAGTGCTATTGCTGGGTCAAAGGATATGCACATTTTTATAGCCCTTTGGGCATAGTTCCAAATTGTTCTCCAAAATGGTTGGATCCTTTCACAACTCCACCAACAAGGCATTAGTGTCCCAATTTTCCCACATCTTCTCCAGCATTTATCATTTATCTCTTTTGTCACGTTGGCCAATCTGATAGTTATGAGGTGGTATCTCAGAGTTGTTTTGATTTGCATTTTTCTAATTAATAGTGATTTAGAGCATTTTTTCATATCATTATTGATAGCTTTAATTTCTTCATCTGAAAACTGCCTTTTTGGTCCTTTGACCATTTATCAATTGGAGAATGACTTGTATTCTTATAAATTTGACTCAGTTCTCTATATATTTTTGATATGAGGTCTTTGTCAGAGACACTGGTTGTAAAAGTTCTTTCCCAATTTTCTGCCTCCTTCCTAATCTTGGGTGCATTGGCTTTGTTTGTGCAAAACCTTTTTAATTTAATGTAATCGAAATTATCCATTTTCCATTTCATAATGTTCTCTATCTCTTGTTTGGTCATAAATTCTTCTGTTCTCTGTAAATCTGACAGGTAAACTACCTTTGCTCTCCTATTTTTCTTATAGTATCAGCCTTTATATCTAAATTCTGTACCCATTTTGACTTTATTTTGGTATAGGTGTAAGATGTTGGTCTATGCCCAGTTTCTGCCAAACTATTTTCCTGTTTTCCCAGCAGATTTTGCTAAATAGTGAGTTCTTATCCCAGAAGCTGGTGTCTTTGGGTTTATGAAATTGTAGATTACTATAGTCATTGGCTACTATGCTGTTAAGGACAAAGTCATTCTTCCAGGCACTCTGGGCTTCCTGGATGTCAGACAGGATGGAAATGGCCTTCTGCAACTTGCTCTGGTCTATGGTGCCATGCTCCAGGAGGAATATAGCTTCCGTCTCTAGCTTCTATTTCTTCTGGTCTGTGGTTAGGATCTCTTCATTGTCCGCCATGGCCCAGCGCTCCTCCTTCCTCTGGGCACCACTCATAATCACATAGTCACAATTGGCAGGATCCATCTGTATCTCAATGTGATTGACACAGATGTGACATTTCATTCAGAACCTGTAGATTGGGGTTGTGTAATAATTGCCAACCTTCTTTTCAGCATTGTAATGAATACCCATGCAAATGTGGTTCTTACAACCATCACACCAGATATTACAAGGCATCTCAAATCTGATGCCAAGAATGCCCTGTGAAAGTTTATGTGCCCTCTCCTGAAGTGGGTGGCTGTGGTGCTATTGATTGAGACAGCCTGAGTTTAAATCCATGCATGCTGACTCTAAATTCATTTTAGCCTTAACAAATATATCAGTTTCATGTTCAGTTTCTCCTGCCAAGATTAATTAAGTAAATTATATTTTATAGATGGGACAAGAGAGACCATTTAGTTCAACTCCCTCATTTTATTGAAGAAGAAACTGAGGGCCAAAGACATAAAATGACTAGTGTCCGGGAGGCAATGTCCAGGGAGGGGAGGCTAGGGTAGAATGCCACACTGTGGGGTCAGGGCAACATAAGTCTCCAGTCACCTGGGATGTCAAAATCAGACTTCCTAATTTTCCTTCATATTGGTCCAGGCCTAAAGGTAGCTTCAGCTTGCAGGACACAACTTTAGTTGGATACCTTGACCTACAAGGCTGCCCAGCCATTGCATGATTATGTATAGACTACACTCTGCTGGTCACAATGTGCAGTTGCAGTGACAAAGCCAACTTAACAAACACTGATTAATTAAATATATAGGGAACTGAGCTGAATTTCTAAAAATAAGAGCCATTCTCCAATTGATAAATTGTCAAAGCATATGAACATGTAGTTATTTTTCTTGCTTTTTTTTGCAACATAGTTAACATGGATATATGTTTCGAATGACTTCACATATATAATTGATATTATATTGCTTGTGTTCTCAAAGAGTGGGGGAGAGGATGGAGGGAGAGAATTGGGAACTCAAAATTTTTAAAAAAGGAATGTTAAAGAGGCAACTAGGTGGCCCAGTGGATAGAGCACCTGAGTTAAAATCTGGCCTCAGAAACGTAACACTCACTAGCTGTGTGACTCTGGGCAAACCCAATTGCCTCACCAAAAAAAAAAAGAAATGTAAAATTTAAAAAAGGTATAATTAAAATAAAACCTCACCAGTTAAAGGCCTCTTTGGGGAAGACACTGGATTCTCTCTTGATTAATAATATTAGCTTGTGTTTTGACAGAATTTTTTTTTCTGGTCTTGTGATTTAGTTTATCCAGGAGAACTTCCTCTACCAGTGTAGGTCAGCACTTTCTCAATAAACTCCAGTGACTCCCTATTACCTTCAGAATTTGCTGTGTTTGGCATTCCAAGCCTTTCATCATCTAAGCCCACTCATACCTTTCCAGGCTTCTTAGACTTTACCCCAGGACACACACTCTTCTATCCAGTGACAATGGCCTCCTCTCCCTCTCTGACTACTGACCTCCCTGACACCCTTTATGTCCCGGCTAAAATATCCTCTTTTAAAGAAAACCTTCCCCCAATTTTCTTTATTCCAGTGCCTTCCTTTGATATCCTGTATATAGCTTACGTGGTGTATATTGGTTTGCATATTGTCTCCTCCATTAGACTGTAAGCTCCTTGAGTCAGGGACTGTCTTTTGCCTCTTTTTGGAGGGGTTTGGGGTAGAGTTCAAGCAAGTCACTGTTTTTACTCCACCATCTTGGCTCTGCCCCCTCTTCTGCCTCTTTTTGTGTCCCCAGTGCTTAGCACAGTGCCTGGCATATAGTAGGCACTTAATAAATGTTGATTGATTGATTTCTGTAATTTTTATTTTTAAAGAATTCCCAAGGATACTGAGTGACTTGTCCAGGGTCACATAGCCATTATGTGTCAGAGGTAGAACTTGAACCCAGGTCTTCCTGTCTCCTGGACCAGCTTAATAGCACTTACTGTTTGTCTCAAAACATGCACTCTGTATTCTGCTGCTTTGGGTTACTTCTCTCGGTATGAGTTTGTACCAGTGCTCCAAAGTTTCTCTGAATTTCCATATTTGTCATTTCTCTTTTTTTTCATTTTTTATTAATTTATTTTGATTTATCAACAATCACTTCCATACACTTTTGAGTTTTAAATTTTTCTCCCCCTCCCTCCCCACCTCCCTCCCCAAGACATGGCACACAATCTGATATATGCTTTACACATACGTTCCTACTAAACATATTATCACATTAGTCATGTTATAAGGAAGAATTAGAACCAACAGGAGAAACCACAAGAAAGAGGAAACAAAACAAAACAGAAGAAAAAAATAGCAAATAGTATTCTTCAATCTGCATTCAAACTCCATAGTTCTTTCTTTGGATGTGGATAGCATTTTCCATCATGAGGCCTTTGGAGATGTCTTAGATCCCTTGCTGAGAAGGGTTAAGCCTATCAATATTAGCCATTGCATAATGTGGCTGTTACTGTGTACAACATTCTCTTGGTTCTGCTCACCTCACGTAGCATCAATCCATACAAGTCTTTCCAGGTTTTTCTAAAGTCAGCCTGCTCATCATTTCTTATAGCACAATAGTATTCCATTCCATTCATATACCACCATTTGTTCAGCCATTCCCCAGTTGTTGGGCATCATCTCCATTTCCAATTCTTTGCCACCACAAAAAGAGCTGCTATAAATATTTTTGTACATATTGGTCCTTTTCCCATTTGTGTGATCTCTTTGGGATACTGCCCTAGAAGTGTTATTGCTGGGTCAAAAGGCATGCATATTTTTATAGCCCTTTGGGCAGAGTTCCAAATTGCTCTCCAAAATGGTTGGATCCTTTCACAATTCCGCCAACAAGGCATTAGCGTTCCAATTTTCCCACATCTTCTCCAGCATTTACCATTTATCTCTTTTGTCATGTTGGCCAATCTGACAGATGTGATGTGGTACCTCAGAGTTGTTTTGATTTGCATTTCTCTAATCAATAGTGATTTAGAGCATTTTTTTATATGACTATAGATGGCTTTAATTTCTTCATGGGAGAACTGCCTGTTCATATCCCTTGACCATTTATCAATTGGAGAATGACTTATATTCTTATAAATTTGACTTAATTCTCTATATGTTTTAGAAATGAGGCCCATATCAGAGACACTGGTTGTGAAAATTCCCAATTTTCAAATTTCCTTCTAATCCTGGTTGCATTGGCTTTGTTTGTACAAAAACTTTTCAATTTAATGTAATCAAAGTTATCCATTTTGCATTTCATAATGTTCTATATCTCCTGTTTGGTCATGAATTCTTCTGTTCTCCATAAATCTGATAGGTAAACCATTCCTTGCTCTCCCCTTTTTCTTACAGTCTCAGCCTTTATATCTAAATCATGTACCATTTTGACTATATTTGGGTACATGGTATGAGATTTAGGTCTATGCCTAGTTTCTGCCATATTCTTTTCCAGTTTTCCCAACAGTTTTTGTCAAAGAGTGAGTTCTTATTCCAGAAGCTGGGGTCTTTGGATTTATCAAATAATATATTACTATAGTCATTGACTACTGTGTCTTGCATACTTAACCTATTCCACTGATCCACCACTCTATTTCTTAGCCAGTACCAACCAGTTTTGATGATTGCTGGTTTATAATACAATTTAATATCTGAAATGCTACGCCACCTTCCCCTGCATTTCTTTTCATTAGTTCCCTTGATATTCTGGACTTTTCGTTATTCCAAATGAATCTTGTTATTATTTTTTCTAATTCTATAAAATAATTTTTTGGTAGTTTGATTGGAATGGCACTAAGTAAATTAGCTTAGGTAGAAGTGTGATTTTTATTAAATTAGCTGGGCCTACCCATGAGCAACTGATGTTTTTCCAATTATTTAGATCTGACTTTATTTGTATGAAAAGCATTTTGCAATTGTGTTCATATAGTTCCTGGGTCTGTTTTGGCAGGCAGACTTCCAAAAATGTAATAATGTCTACAGTAACTTTAAATGGAATTTCTCTTTCTATCTCTTGCTGTTGGGCTTTGTGGGTAATATATAGAAATGCTGATGATTTATGCGGGTTTATTTTATAGTCTGCAACTTTGCTAAAGTTGTTTATTATTTCAAGTAGTTTTTTACTTGATTCTCCAGGATTCTCTAAGTATGTCATCATATCATCTTCAAAGAGTGATAGCTTTGTTTCTTCTTTGCCTATTCTAATACCTTCAATTTCTTTTTCTTCTCTTATTGCTAAAGCTAACATTTCCCATACATATTTGTCATTTATAGCAGAACAATAATATTCTAGTACAATCATATGTTTATTCAATTACTAACTATTGATTCTTCCAATCAATAGACATCTACAGAACTTCTGGTTATTTACTGCTACTAAAAATGTTGCTATAAATATTTTTGAATAGAAGAAATCTTTATCTCTAGGCCTTTGACCTCCATCAGGTCAAAGCCTTATTTACCTGTCTTCTTCCCACATAGTAGGTACTTAATAAATGCTTATTCTCTTCCTCACTTGGCTGAGGGTTATTGGACTAATAGGGCAGAATGAGACATACATATATAGACACAGCTAAATTCTTGATTTGTTTTTCTTTACTGTGTTTTTTTGTTACAAAGGAGAGTGGATATATGGAGGGGAGTCTTTGAGAAGTGATGTATTTTAGATTTCAGAGAAAGTGGACTACTCACTGTTCGCTCATCCCATGCTGCTCTGTCCTGCCTCCATGCATTTGTATAGGCCGTTTCCCATAGTTGCAGGGGAGCTGCTCCCCAATCTCCACCTTTTGACATCTTTGCCTGTCTTCAACTGGATTATTAACATCAGCCTTCTAATTGGGATTCCTCTCTTCAGTGTCTCCCTTCATCAATCTATATACTCCCTATAGCTGCCACACTGATATTCCTAAAGCATAAGTCTGACCATGTCACTGCCTTACCTTCCCATTACCTTTAGGATGAAATCCAAACACTTCTGTTGGACATTTAAAGCCTTTCACAGTCTGGCTCCCAACCTTCTTTCTGCACTGATTTCATTTAACTGCTCTTCACATAGTCTGTGTTTCTGCTAAACTGGATTACTTGCTGTTCTCTGTATCTGACTGATCATCTCCCACCCCTGTGCCTTTGCAGAGGAGGTAAACCATATTGGAATGTTCTCTCTCCTCATATCCACCTTTTAGAATCCCTACCTTGCTCCCTGTAAGGTACCACCTCCTACCTCAGGCCTTTGTTGATTCCTCCCCACCACTGACTTGCTGACTGTCTGTCTATGCCCTGCTAGGCCTATTCTTCAGCCTGAATTACTTCTTGGATCTGCACAGTACAGAAATCCCTCAAACCAGCAATGCTCTCTCTCTAGTTCTTCCTTTCAGAATCCTTACCCTCTTTCCCGGCCCTGGTTAGAGTCATCTCTTCAGGCTAAAAAAAGCCTGTTGTCTGGCTTGAAGTATTCTGTTAGATGGAGAGCCTATAGGGCTGATCTGTGAGCATGTAGGTTTGTGGATTTGAATGGGATGGAGGCAGGAGGCTATGTGTGAAGACTTTATTAGGGGCAATTAGGAATCTTACATGGAAGGAGAAATCTCTGGTTGACACTTGGACCCTCTGCTTTTTGAGAATAGAGGCCTGAGCATTTTGGGAAGAACCAGAGGAGAGTAGAGAGGTCAGTTTAAGCAACCCTAACTCTATTGCAAAATTCCTTGAGTAATTGGAAAGACAACCCAATGTGCCAGCTGACTGGACACCTGCAGGCCCTCTAGGACTTTGTAAGACAGAGAGAGACAGGGAAAATATTTATTTCTTCACATCTCTTGACCTGCCTAATCTTCCTGCCCTCCTCCTCCATCTTTTCCTCATACTTCCCCTCTTTCTCCAATACTTCCTGTTTGTCAACTCCAGGGCTTCATGAGGAAATTGAAGGAGGGGACTCCCAGCCCTGGGGACAAGAGGTAACCAATGACAAAAGAATGGGGGAAACCACAGACTTCAGGGAACTGTTGGAACCCAATGGCTGGAGGGATCCTTTGCCCCTGTTTAAGGCTGGGGAGGAGCCAGTGAATAAAGGACACCCTTTTCTGCCCACAGCATTGAGGGCCAAGAGGATGAGGCTGCAGAGGGGCTGGACTATGCAGGTACCCCTGTTGGTGCTGGGGCTGCTCAGCCTGAAGAATTCACTTGCCTATGCCCAGGACCAGAGATACCAGGATTTAGTGAATGAATTCATTCAGGAATACAACACGAAGTCAGGATCAGAAAACCTCTTTCGTCTCTCAGTCCTGAATCTGCAGTCTGGGGAAGTGAGTAGCATTGAGATGGTGGGGGAGGGCTTTCCCTGCCAAGATTCCCTAATATGAACCTTTCCCTCCTGAAAACCTTGGTCTCCTCACTGGGAGAATTTGTGATATAGTGGAAAGTGAGGGTCAGCTAGGTGGCACAGTGGATGGAGCACTGGCCCTGAAAGTCAGGGAGACCTGGGTTCAAATGCACTCTCAGACATTTATTAACTGGGTGACTGGCACTCATGTAACATTTGTTTGCCTCAGTTTTCTTTACTGTGATGTAAGGATAATAATAGCACCTATCTCCTAGAGTTGTTACGAAGATCAAATGAGATAATAATTGTAAAACACATAGGACAGTGCCTGACGTATATTAGCACTGTATAAATGTTCACTATTATTATTATCATTGGAACCAGAAGACCTGAGCTCTCATTCCAGTTCTGACTCATTTTTCTGACTGAGCAAGGTATCTTTCCTCTCTGAGTTTCAGTTTTTTCATCTGTGAAATGGGGATGATAATCCATGTCTGATGCCTCTCAGAGTATCCTTGTGAGGACTCCCCTGCCTTGAATTCCCTTCCCCTTCCCCTTCACTTTCCAATCCTGCTCCCACCTCAGAGGAGAGCTCAAGCTCTCCATGAGTGACACCAGGCCAGAGGGATTTCTCTCTCTCTCTCTCCATGTCACCTACAGCCCTGCGTAGCATCATAGGCTGTCAGGCTGGAAGGGACCTTAGACATCACTGAGTTTAACCCCCTTTATTTTCAAAGTAGGAAATCGTGATCCAGAGAAAGGAAGGGGGAATAGCAGCAAGTAACAGAACTAGGAATGAGGGAATGGATAAAGGAATGAATGAAAAAGTATTTCTGAATCCAGGGCTTTTCTTCTTTTAATGATTTCCTATTTATCCTGCACACAGCTTGCTTTGTATATGTTCATTTGCATGATGTTTCCCTCCCATTAGATTGTAAACTCCTAGAGGGCATGAACTGTCTTGTTGCCTTTTTTTTTTTTTTTAGGCAATTGGGGTTAAGTGACTTGCCCAGGGTCACACAGCTAGTAAGTGTCAAGTGTTTGGTCTGAGGCTGGATTTGAACTCAGGTACTCCTGACTTCAGGGCCGGTGCTCTATCCACTGTGCCACCTAGCTGTCTCTTTGTGCCTCTTTTTGGACCCCCAGGGCTTAGCACAGTGCCTGGCACATAGTGGGTGCTTAATAAATGCTGATTGATTGAATCTCTTACCATGTCCCAGGAACAATCCTAAGTACTATAATATAAATAAAATCCAGGTCTTCAGACTTCAAATCCAGGATTCTTTTCATTACTGGAGCTCTCATGTGGCTCTGAACAAGTTTAAACTTGTATTGGTTTTTTTCATTTTGAGAATTTTTGTCTCCCAACCAGCCTGAGGTGTCCCCTGAGGACAGAGAATATGGAAGCTGAGCACACGGTGACCCCAGAAGTCATTCAGTAGACACTGGTTGGATGAATGACTGTTCTGGATGCCTCCAGTTCTGATACTGGTACCAATGTGACCTTGGGCAAATCACCTAACTTTCCTAGTTCTTAGTTTCCTCATCTAGAAATCGATGGGGTCAGACTAGATGGTTTCTAAGGTCCCTTCCAGCACTAAATAGCTTGCTCCTGGCCCCACAGGCCCTCAGGTGAGGCCTAGGTCTAAAAGGCTGTCCTGCCTTCCTCCCCAGAACAAGGATCCTGCTGCTCCTCGACTTCTGAGCTTCACCATGAGAGAGACCGTGTGCCCCAATACTGAAAATCCCAATCCAGATGAATGTGACTTCAAGGAAAACGGGGTGAGAGTGTCATGGGCTAGGGAGGGAGACTGACTGAATGAGTCTCTTTCTGAGGACCTTGGAGCAGGGAGGGTGCTGAGCTCTGCTTCCTGCTGCCCTGAGCAAAGTGATTCACCCAAGATGAGCAGCAGAAAACCCTCCCAGTGGGCTGGCTTGGGGCAAAGCTTGAGCTTGTTGTCAGTCCTGGCATGTCAGGGGCAGAGGTTGCAGACTGGCAGTCCTGAACTCTCTCTGCAACCCTTCACAGCTGGTGAAAGAATGCATTGGAGCCATTGCTTTGGATTCTCCTAAGCCCTCTGCTGATATTTCCTGTGATGGGGTAAGTGCTGAATCCTCAGAGGGGGCTGGGAGAAGAGCCCAAACCTGCAGACTCCACTAGGGGTCTATGGTGCCTTCTGTCTTGGGGGCTGCTGGGATTGATGTGCAGCTGGAGGGGCTTGGGACCAACTTTGACCATGCTGCCCTCTCCAACCTTAGCCTCAGCCCAGCCTCCCTTTTCTTCTTTCAGGTTCCAGGAGGAGATATAGATACAGAGGCAGGAGTAATCCTCTCCCTCATCTACCTCACCCAACCCCAGCTCTGGAGCTCCAGAGGTCTCTGGCCTCAGAGTCCTAGGGCAAGAGGGAATTAGAGAAGGCTAATGGGAGAGGAAGGGCCTAGACCTGTGTTTCCAGAGAACCAATCCCAGGGTTTGAAATGGAGGAAATCCTAGAAATTAGCTAGTCTAACTCCTCCTCTCCCAATTTACAGAGAAGGAAACTGAAGCTCAGAGATGTGAAGTGACATTGCCCAAAGTCATAGAGGGACTAATGTCTGAGCTGAAACAGGTCTTCTGACTCAGTCCAACTATCTTGCTCACTCCAAGAGCTCATTGATGAGATAGGGTAGGGAAACTAGGGTGGGGTGGGCTGGAGGCACAGCCAGTGTTCCTGCCAAACCACTCTGAAGAGAGGGCTGTGAGTTCAGGTATGGTCATGCCAGGGGCATAGTCAATGTGACCTGGTCCCAGGGTGTACCTGGAGGGTAGAAGTTTCTAAGGTGTGGGGTAATGATTTCTCATTGTCCTCTCCATGTCCGGGGCACAGAAACGGGGGGGGCGTGTCCTGGGAAAACTTTTCATCATGTTCAAAATGAACATGAAGAAGCCCCAGAGCCTATAGCTTTCTGTGCTGGTTGGAGCACTGGGTTTAGAGGTGCAAGGCTGAAGATTTGGGCTTGAGTCCTGGCTCTGCCAGCTGCACCACCATCTGTCTTAAGTTTCCTCCTTTGAAATGGGGAGGTTGTACCAGACACTGAGTTCCGAGTCTCATGAAGCTCTAAGTTACTCCATTCCCTGGTGGGCAGGTTTTTCTTCCCTCCTCAGCCTTACCCCAAGAGGCCCTGGACTAAGAATGTCTGTTTGTCTTCCCTCTGTAGCCTGAAAATATCAAGAGACGTGGGTTTTTCCCATGGATTTGGAGAGGATTGAAGAAATGGGGTAACGACATTATAAATGGATTAAGGAGAAATCCTTATAATGGCCCAATCATAGGTTAGACTCCTATGTGAGACTGAACCTCAGTTTCTTTTTAAGGCCCTGCACTCTGCTTTGGTGTCCTCAGATTAATAAACTCCAGTTTTACTCTCTCTGCCTCCAAGTTTTCTGAGACTTCCTCCTCCATTCAGCTGAACATTTAAATACTCATCATGTACTCTTAGACTGCACATAAAAAGATGAAAACAACCACCCACAGTCTCTCCCCATAATGATTTTATAATCTAGGAGGGTGGAGTGGCAGCAGACATGTAAGCATACAATGTACCATGTGGCTGTATGTTGGGAACAGACATTATCTTGACAAAGTGGTCTAGGACAACTGAGAGATTGAGAGATCACTTTCTGGTTAGACCTGGGGGGAGGCAATATACCTGTGAAGGCTTCCTGGAAGAAGTGGGTTCTGAGCTGGGCCTTGGAGGAAGTTTTCTTCCTCTTTATCTTATCTCAAGATAAGATTATGGAATAGCTAAGAATCTAGTCTGCCAACAAAGTATTTAGAGCATTGAGGGGTGTAGTTCGTAAAGTTTTGTAGGTAGGAAGGGGCCAAGAGGGTCTTAAATAGCAGGCCTTCCCCAGGAGTTTGTAATTTATCCTATGGACAACAGCGTATCCCTGAAGGTTTTTTGTTTGTTTTAAGCAGGACAGTGACAAGATCATATCTTTTCATTAGGAAGATAATTTCATTAGGAAGCTGTGTCTAGGATGGAGCGGAAAAGGGAGGGATGAGACACAGGGGGAGCAGTCAGGAGGCTATGGCAATAGGTGAAAGGTGATGAGGGCTATAGGAATGGAAAAGAGGGTTTGGATGGGAAAGGTGAAGTGGACAGGCTAGGGTGTAGAATTGACCAGATCTGAAAAGTGACTGAATGAGTCCCATGGAGAAGGCAGAGTGAAAGCTGACTCCATCACCCTGGGAATGAGCTCCCTACTTTGACCCAGTTCACTTTAGAGAACCCAGTCCAGTGATTCTTGTGAGGAAGCCATCACTATTGTATATTGGGAGCTGGGAAGACTTTGCCTTTGAAAAAGAAAGAATTTTACTAGCAAGAAGTGAAATCAGACCTATATCTCTTATTCCAGTCTCCCCAAAACAAGACCGCCTTTGGATCTAGAACCTCTCAGACAGTCAGGGCTCTACATATAGGCTAGGGTGTCAAAGCCTTCACTTGCCCTAGTATTTACTCATAGCTAATGCTCTTAATTATAGACTCCCTGTCCCTACTCTAGACTTAAAAATAAGCACAGAGTTAGCAGAACTCTGAAGTTTTCACACATTCCCTCATTCTCACCTCTATAGAGAGTCAACTCAAATGCCAAGGAGTCTCAACATCTACTGCCTTATCTACAGCAGCATCAAGGCAATGAATGCCTGTGAATGTATGTCCAGTTGTAGCCTGGCAAAAGAGCCCAGACAGAGCTGTAACTAGTATAGAGTGGTGGGGGTTTTTGTCTAGGGAATGGACTTCTAGAGGCAGGATTAGTCCCTGTGGCAGTCCTCCAGTTTAGCCCCCCTCCCTCATCTGGGTCTAGGCTTTCACGAATGCTCCCAAGCGTCCCTCTGTTCTAGGACCCTTCTCCCTGGGCTTATACTCCTAGAGCACCCCTACAAGTTTCCCACATCCCCACCCCATTGCCACATCACCCCAGGGATTAGTGGTCTGGGTACCATCATCTATTGCTTCATAGCATAGGGCACAACTCCATCTGAGATAGATTATCTTTTAATCTCTGTTCCCCCCACCCCCAACTGAACATGCCTTGGGCTTAAGATTCCTACTTTTGATTTAGATCCTGTCACTGCCTCAGGGGCATAGTGATTTTGTCTTTCAACTAGGCAGTGCCCAGATTCTATCACACACATTCAAAATGACTGGAAGATATTCTTTCTGAAATTTCTCACACTCTGACTTAACCTATGTTAAGTATATTGATTCATCTCTATAATTTTTAATATTAAAGAATTCCCATGGTCAGTGAGTGACTTGTCCAGGGTCACATAGTCAGTCTGTGTCAGAGGCAGGACTTGAACCCAGGTCTTTCTGCTTCCTGGGCCAGTTTGAGATAATCTAATGTTTTTCTCATAATCCCTAAATTAAATTAACATACCCTGCATTCTGGGGGAGCTTGATCGTGCAGTGGACAGACACCCAGGCCTGGATTGGGGGGAACCTGATTTCAAATCAGGCTTCAGCCACTTACTAGCTGTGTGACCTTGAGTAAGTCACTTAACCCTGTGTCTCAGTTTCCTTATTTGTAAAATGAGTTGGAGAAAGAAATGGCAAACCACTCCAGGATCTTTGACAAGAATAACCCTAATGGCATCATGAAGAGTCAGACAGCAATGAAATGACTGAACAACAAGAATCCTGCATTCTAGTCAAAATGAACTAGTCACCCAGTTTCCCAAACTAAATTCTGTCTTCCACTCTCTGGGACTGCACAGGCCATCCCCCATGCCTGGAATGCACTCCCTCTTCAGCTCTTCCTCTCAGAATCCTTATCTTCTCTCGAAGCCCAACTTACGTACCACTACTTCTGTAAGCCTTTCCCTAATGCCCTGTTAATGCTCCCGTATCTCTTCAGATCTCTTCATGTTTCGTGTTGGGAATGTCTGATTGAATACACTGTTGTTGTAACACAATCTGGTAACATGATTACCCTGGCCCTACTCTGGGGGCCAAATCTGTTACATTTCACGCCCCCCTTCTCCAGTACCCTGAGGAGTCTCTCTTCTGTGCCATCTTCTCTGGTTTCTCCCAATTTTTAGGGATCCAGGGATTAGCATCCATGTTCCATTTAACCATTTCATAGCCCAATTAGCTATTACACAGGGATATTTACTTCAAAGATATAGCAAAAATACACATACAAACATTCCACTCAATACTTTGGAGTCATAATCCCTAGGCATACACCACTTCTGTTGCTGGAGAGGGAAACTAAGTTCACAGTTGAGCTTAGTTCCTGTGTAACATGAATTCCAGTAAGTTCAAATTTAAAGCCTTGCTGGGATAGAGTTCCCAGTTTGCTGCTCCCCAGGGTTTCTCTGTTGAGTTGACTGTAACACCCAGCCTGGATTCCCTGATAGCATATCTTACCCAGTATTCAAGTTGAGGAATTCACTCCTTGCACCTAGAATGGAAAGGGATAAAGGAAAAAGCCAAAGCCTCTGGACCATTTCTTGGGGTCACATGACCTAAGGGGGAATGGAAAAGGAGGTAGGCCTCAGTCTCCAGTGCAAACACAGAGAAAAACCCAATTGTGCTCAGCAAAGTTCCCACTAAATAGTCCATGGAGAAAGTCTTCTCCTTACCTCTTGGAAGGCCAATGCAGAATGTCCATGCGTGGACCAATTCTCCTGTCTTTCAAAAAAGTCTTCCACATGGGAGGTGATGCCATCTTAGGTGGTCTAGACATGTGCCAAATCCCCATTAAACAGTGTCTCCACAGGGAATGCCAGTTCAGGAGCATTTTTGGGTTGGTTTCTGAGCCAAGATGCTCCAGAATGGTTTAATTTGCAGTGTGATAAAAGTCAAAGGGGCAGTGTGTGGAATTTAGGGCATACAGAATGGTAGTTGAGACCATACCACAGCAATGTCTGCCCCCTTGCAGCTTGTGGACCTTAGATTGTGAGAAATAGGCAGAACTACTTGGGAGCTCGCTTTCAGGTGGTCCCTGGAGGATTGCAGCAATAGATGACAATGTAGTGCAGAGGGGAATGTTCAGATGATGATGGCCGGGCTGGTTGGAGCACTGGGTGTTCTCTAGAGGTGCTCCCTGGAGGTCTTTAAGCAAAGACCTCATGGCCCTTGTAGGGGGTAAGATAAAAGGAATTTCTGCTCAGATATTGGTTGGATTAATTGGTCTCTGTGCTCCCTCCAACTCTGAGATCATGATTCCATGAATTCAATTTAGGAAACATTTATGGAAAACATATTCTGGGCAACCCACTGTGCTAGTCATTGTGCGTAGAAAGCAAAAATGAAACAGTTAACAAACTGTTCAGGAACTTCTTCGAGGAGTGATATTTTCTCAGGAGAACAGAACATGTGCCTAAACAAATAGAGGTAACAGAGGCGCTCCTAGAACCAACCATTATTTATGGTCTCTAGCTTAGTGGATAAACAGTATCTTCCCTAACTTGCTTGTCAATTGGATTAAATTGACAAGATTCCAGGCACGTATATTTTCTCATTTCTCTTCTTTTCACGTGGAACATAGCTTTTTATTAGTTTTCAAATGAAATGTTGGTATAATTTATTTTTATATCATCTATATTTCACAATTCATTCCTTTATTCCCTCCGCTTTCCATAGAGCCAATCTTTTTAAAATAAAAATTAAAAAGGGGAAAAAAACTTCAACAAAACTAACCCATTTATTGAAAAAAAATCTGATATTATATACAGCATGTCACATACACTGTCCTTCACCTCTGCAAAGCAATCAGAGGTGGGAGGGGGCATTGGCACCTATACTCTTGTCAGTTTTTGCTAGATGCCTTCCATCCCTGAGTTGAAGCCTGTTATTCCTATGTTTTCAGCTGTGTTCCTGAAATCCAGATGCCATCCTGAATCACCATTCTCTGAATAAGCTGGTCCTGAAATCCAGATGCCATTCTGAATCACCATTCTCTGAAAAGCTGAATTGACCTGAATTAAATTGAGTCCTGTGAAGTAGGTAATGCAAGTACGATTCTCCCCATTTTAGAGAAGAGAAAACAGAAACTTTTGGGACTTTCCCAAGTTCACAAATCTATTAAGCTTGTTGTAGCAGGATGGATGAAGCTGGAGGCCAAGCTGCTCTTTAGTTGCAAGCCCAGACAGTATGCCACAGGGCCCTGCTGGTGGTAGAACAGGTCACTGAGCAAGGTAAAGAAAGAGGGATGGGTGGTATCAAGGATGACATAACAACATATTGCTTTTCTCTTCTAGATTTCCATTGCAACTGAGATCGGCAAACCCTATGAAATGATTAAGCCACCCTCCCAAGCCCTCAAACCCCCTTGCAAATACCTCAAGCAACATGACTTTGACTTAACCAATTGACCACTAGTGAAATGGGCAGAGATCTTGAAATGAGTTTGCACAACTGTTCACTTCTTTCTTTTTCCACAATCAGGGATGCAAGCTGAGGTCAACCAGGCTGGAGAGCCATAGATTCAGAATCACAGACTTGGGAGGGACCATAAAGATAAATCCTCTAGTCCAGCTCCCACATTTGAATTATTTTGGTGCTTGGGGGCAGCCATGACTTAAATGATATATTTCTTCTTCAGATGCAGATGTGTTCCACATTCATTCATTCATCCAATTAATAAGCAAAAGCAGTATAATAATACCTGCACTACCTCAAAGGATTATTGAGAGATAGCACTTAGTAAGTCTTAAAATACTATATAAAAGTTAAGTGGTGTTATTATTCTGACATTTAAAGCCTGAACAATCTGGCAAAACTCTACCTTTTCATCCTGAATAATAATAGATCCAATTTATGTAGTATGTTTCTGAAGTTTACACACACACACACACACACACACACACACACACATATACCTGTATATCTGTGTGTATGTATGTATATGTATATGTGTATGTATGTCTATACATGTATATTCACACATATCCATGCATACAACACATATATATGTGTACACACACACACACACAAATACAAATACACACATTGTCTCATTTATCTCCTCAGACAGAGCCAAGACTTGACCCTAGGCCTTCTGTCTGTCTAATCCTAGTGCTCTTGCCACCAGTCACAGTGATAATTAAATAGCATTCATTGCTCAAGCTTTAATTGTGGATTGTGGGTAATGTTGCCTTGGCCTCAGGTCCTCCTTGCTGTTGTTTCCAGAATTCATTCAGTGCTCCACCTCAAGGACTCCTATCCTCCCCTAAGCCACAGTTATGGCCCCCAGCTGCACAGCCCAGGATCACTTCTGGTCACCACTACCAGGCCTGGCTTCTGGAAACAGCTTGGGGAGGGGTGGTCCTTAGATGAAAGTGTCTGAGGCCAAAGTTCATGGGGTCAAATTTCTTGGGGCTGTGAGGTGAAAGTTGAGGTGAAATTTCCTGAGGCTAAGTCTGCTTCCCCACAGAGCTGCTCCAGGGCCTGTTCATCTATTCAGTGTAGAGAGCCTGGAGATGTCTACATTTCCCTCAGGCCAAAGATCAGCCCCTGGAGGTCCTGTCCTTCCTGAGGTCCTCTCAAGTTGTCTTAGAAAGGCAACTGCTTTACCCCTTCATTTTTGCTGCTCTATGTTTATTTCATGGTGATTTTCTGTCTGGTAGTGCAGGAAATGAGGAATGCCTGGAAATTTCTTACCTACTCCACCATCTTCACTGACTTTCTTCTGGATTAATAACAATATTAATAATAATAAGTTGCTAAAATAAAATAAAACAAAATAAAAATAAGTAAACAAAGGAAAAAGAACCCAACCATAGATAGCTATTTTGGCAAAAAGAAGAGCTGGATCCATATTGAGAAAAAGATAATGAGGTAAATCAAAAGCCACTGCTATCCCAAATATTAATAGCAAATGGTCACAAGCCCAAAGAGAGTTCTTGGGAGAATTTAAGAAAGAATTTAAAATTTAAATAAGAGAGATCAAGAAAAAATTAGGAAAAAAAATAAAAGCAATCCACGACAATTAAGAAAAGAAAGTCAACCAATTGAAAAAAGAGGTTCGAAATCTTAAGGAAAAAAATAATTCCTTGAAAACTAAAACTGGGCAAGAGGAATTGAGTGATGTTGTAAGACATCAAGCAATAATAAAACTAGAAAAATAGAAGAGAATCTAAAGTGTCTCATTAGAAAAACAACTTATCTGGAGAACAGATGGAGGAGAGATAATATAACAATTGAAAGACTACCAGAAAGTTATGATCAAAAAAAAGAATAGGGATTCAATATTACAAGAAATTATTAGGGAAAATTGCTCTGAAGTTCTAGAATAGGAGAGTAAAGGGGCAGCTAGATGGCACAGTGGATAGAGCACCAGCCCTGAAGTCAGAAGGACCTGAGTTCAAATCTGATCTCAGACCAAACACTTGACACTTACTAACTGTGTGACCCTGGGCAGGTCAATTATCCCACTTGCCTTAAAAAAAAAAGTAAAAAATAGAATAAGAGAGTAAAGTAGAAATAGAAAAAAATCTACCATTCACGACATGAAAGAGAACCCAAGAGGAAAACTTACCGGAAAGTCCTAGGTTAAACTCCTGGGTTAAAGAGAAAATATTGCAAGAAACAAGGAAAAAAAAGCAATTGAAATACTGCAGAAATAATCAGGATTTCACAAGACCTAGCAGCCTCTACTCTAAAAGCCTGTAGGTCTTGGAACATGATATTTCAAAAAGCAAAAGATCTGGGGGTGTATCCAAGAATAACTCACCCAGCGAAGTTGAGTATAATCCTGAATGGGAAAAAAAAGCATTTGACACACTGAAAGACTTTCAGGTATTTGTAACAAAAAGACCATAATTCATTGGCAAATTTTATATAAAAGATCTGGGAGAAATATAAGGAAAACATTAAAGACTAATTATAAGTCACACATTAAGGTTAAATTATTTGCTTATAATATATAGGAAAATGTTATCAGTATTCTTAAAACTGTCATCAATCCTATGGTAGTTTTGAAAAAAGATTGGGGCTTGAGTTGTTTATAATGGGATGATTCTAAAAAATAAAATTGGGTAGGAAAAGGTAAAAGAGAGCAATTATAAAATGGAGTATGAGAGAAAGAACTAAAATAGAAGAAGCAAGTGCGGGTGGAGGATTAGTAAAATTGGAAGCTTCCTCTCATCTGTGTTAAAGAAAAAATGATATGTACATCTGGAAGGATGTAGAAGTGTTCTGAAGAGAAAATAGGAGGACAGGATGGGGGATGGACTTTTAGAGGGGTATGTGGATTGGGATTTAGGTGGGTGGAGGGAAAGGAGATGGTGACTGTTGGAGGTGTGTATAGATTGAGATTGGGTTTAGGGGGTTGGGGGGGACTCTTGGAGGGGTAGGTGAAGTGGGGTTTGGGAGGATAGGAGAGAAGGTAAGGTAAAAGGGACAGGGTAAAAAGAGAGGCTGAGAAAGAAAATAGTGAATAAAAATAAGATGGAGGAAAATTCTCAAATAGTGATTATAACTTTGAATGTGAATGGGATGTTTATAGCATTTCTCTTTGAGGTGGTAAAGAATTGGAAATTGCAGGGATGAAATCTAAACACATCTGTTGGACAATGAAAGCCTTTCACAGTCTGGCTTCCACCTTCTTTCTGCACTGATTTCATTAAGCTGCCCTTTGGCTAAACTGGATTACTTGCTGTTCTCTGTATCTGACAGATCATTTCCCACCACTATGCCTTTGCAGAGGGGGTCTACCATATTTGGAATGTTCTCTTTCCTCATATGCACCTTTTAGAATCCCTACCTTGTTATCTGTAAGGTACCACCTCTTACATCAGACCTTTGCTGATTCCTCCCCACCACTTCTGCCTTCCCCACCTACCCACTTACTGACTGTGTCTATCTCCTGCTATGTCAAGCCTGGACAGTTCTTCAGCCTGAAAGTCATCTTCTACCTCCTTGGATCTACACAGTCCAGGAATCCTCCATGATACCAATGCTCTATCTCTCTAGCTTTTCCTCTCAAAATCCTTATCCTCTTTCAGAACTCTGCTTAGGGTTCACTTCTTCTGGCTGAAGCAAGCCTATTGTCTGACCTGTGATAATCTGTTACATGGACAGTCTATAGGTCTGGTCTGTGGGCATGTATATTTGAAGAATTGAATGGGATGGAGGCTGGGGCTAAGCTGGGAAGACTTTACTAGGGAGCACTGGGCTCACAGAGGGAACTCAAAATCTCTGGTTGACACTTGGACCCTCTGCTTTTGGAGAATTGAGGCCTGAGCATTTTGGGAAGGATCAGAGGAGAATACAGAGGTCAGTTTTCGCAAAGTTCCTTGAGAAATTGGAAAGGCAACCCAATGTGTCAGCTGACTGAACCATCCACCCACCTGCAGGCCCTCCAGGACTTTGTAAGACAGAGAGAGATGGGAAAATATTTTATTTCTTCATATTCCTCAATGTGCCTAATC